>NW_018108639.1:0-4717 GCF_000183805.2 Loa loa | reverse complement strand
AAAAAATATATATATATATATATATACATATATGCTAACAGAAAGCATTTTCTTTTAAAAACTTGGCTGTGAACAATCACACGTGAATGGATGAAATAGGTTATTTCTGAGTAGACACCATTAATCCCTTTCGGATCTTTCAGCCGAATCTTGAATGCAGCTACGCCTTTACTAAAATACCGCGTTAAATGACCGAGCAGTCCCATTAGCATAACGCCTGATGTATTCTAAGGTGTATTCCTGGTGTTCACATGTAACATTTATAGTGATGATGATAGAGATAATACATTTGTTTTATTTTTTAAGCAGACAACAGTTCAGGCAGTAACGTCAATTCCAGCAATTACTAAAAAGCAGCGTAATTCTCAACCTCGAAATGGACGCAGAAAGGTCTTCAAATTTTCTTAACTGCTTACTATTTTATGTTACCAGAAGATAATTTCTTTGTAAAATGCGTTCCTGAAAATTTTTCGATACTGACAGAGTCTAGAGTTCTGTTTTGCCTTCACAGTACTTTGTGTAATTACTGTTTTTTCCTTTCATTTTTCAGAACACTAACCAGGGCGGTACTCTGGGATCTGTTCTGATAAAAGCAAACAAACTTGCTGCTGCAGCATCAACTGATGCATCCATAAATCAGTTGTTACCTCCATCGCATGGAATTGAAATGAGGTTGAGTGTACAGAACAGCGAACAGGTGGCTAATCTTTCTAGGGAAATATCACGCTTGCAAAACCTTGTAAGTTTTCAAGTTTTATATATTGCAGTTTAAGATTCGACGGTTTATACATTTCAGTGTAGTGTGTGATCCACTTCCACAATGCTGGTAATTTCGTCAATTTCATAGCTGATTCGGTCATTTAACAGAGCATCCGTCAGCAGAAAGTCGAAGTTAAATCTTCCCTCCATCCTTTATATAATAGTGTTGTAGATTTTGAAGATATATCTGTTCATTGGGAATTATTTTTAGCAAACGGCTTATAATATAGATCATTCAGCAGAGATAAAGGAACTTGAAAATAAGCGAGCGCAGATATTTTTCGAAGCCCTTGCGCAACAGCATAAGTATGTTATTTTGCAGTTTATTTTGATCGGATACCTTTTTTATTCCCATTCGCACCTAATTTTGCTCATACTTTTTACTTTTTTTTTTTTTTGTTACCTCTTTCACATTATTCAGGTACGTTTTTGCATTTAAGAGACAAGGACTTGTTGTCGGCGGTAAATCCCAAGCCGATGGCCTTGACTACACATACCAGGCAAAGGAACCATAATAGGAATAATCATAATAGTGGACAAACAACTGTAGTAGTACATCAAGTGCAGCCTTCTACAAGCTATGAGCGGCAACATCAACAGCAACCCGCACATCGGCAACAACAGCAACAGCAATCGAATTATGAAGCAGCAACACCGGCAAGAATTCCGGTTTCTTGTCAGAATTCATACCAAATTTCGACTCACTACACTCCGGCTCATGAAACTCTTCAAAGCAATCAATTTAGTGTCCGTAACAACAATCAGATTCAGCAGGTACGAAGGTTTTTCAATATTGATTTCAGGATTTCATACGTTAATAAAAATTAAATTTGACTGATATTTGAAATTTGGTCTCCACTAATGATTTTATGGACCACTGAACTTCTTGATAAGTGAGGCTGTTATTACTCTTGAGGTGTCGACTGCGCAGTATAGTTCATACCGAACAACCGTCAGCCAACCGTCAATGCAGCAGAATCAAGTACGGGAAAATTATATTCATTCAGTGTCAAATACTGTGCCGCAAACTGTTATTTTGCAACCAGAACAGCATTCCTCTCATCGTGTAGTTCGTGAGGTACCTTGCGAACCACCTCCTCCACCGGTACCGCTATTTCCGCCGCCAATTCTTAGATCATCTGCTGAATCCGCTGCATGTATTGCGAAGAAGAAAGTCGAAAGGACCAAAAGGTTTACCATGTCTTACAGTTCATTCAATTGCTGGTGTTATTTTTTAGAAATCTATGTTATCCATTCTATTTTTGACACCTTTTGCGACATTTGGTAAATTGATCGAGGAAGCCGCACAATATAATTAGTAAAGATCAAGATAGTAAAAATCAAGATAGCTACAGTTATTTGAGTTGTGGTTTATTACTGTTTTGAATTGTTGTTTGTTAACTGTTTCACCCACAATTACAGGATCAAGGATTACTTTTTATCACTGCATAATTTTGTGGAACATCCAGACGTGTCATCGCCTTTCCATGATCTCTCAGATGTGCTTCAGCGTCTTCTTCCGTTCCACGTCTTTTCCGAACCTGATTTTAATTCCGAGATTCTGGATACTTGTATGTTTCTAATGAAGAGGATTCTCCTTACTGTAATAACTGAAATAAAGCACATGTACATTCTCGCTGAAATCTAACTTCAAACTGTTTTAGTTTCATTTAATATAACAGTTTCAGTTGATTATCATTGTCTGCGACATTTTGTGCATTTAAACAACAGAAGGCATATTATCGAGCAGCGGATGCGATCTTTGCTGTGTAAAGAAGCCATGGTTTGTTATTTTGTATAAAAATTATTTAATCGCTACCGTACAAGTGGAAAAGTTGTAGTTTTCTATCTTTTATTCAACTTAAGAAGCCGTCAGTTAATCAACTGTCATTTGATAAATGTTTTTTTAGGCGTAAAGCCAAATTAATTTGTTTTAAAGTTTATTATATACGTTTCGGAGTTTTTCTCCCCACAGTGAAGAGTATAATATTCATCAGAAGAATAACAATAAAAGGTGGAATTTAAAGTGTTAAGTTAGTCCAAGCTCGATATGAATTCAGTGCAGTTCCTTAACAATTTTTCAATCATGAAATAACGCTAGAAATTCTCCAACATTCTATTTGTTGCTCGAAAAGGAAAATTGGGCGAGTGATTTTCTTATAACATTTTCAGGAGGGATATAGTAAAGCGGATGAGTGCCTTTTACTTTCACTTGATGCGGAACATGAACGTCGTCTGCTAGATGAGGAAAAACGAATGGCTGTTATCTGTGGCAGAGGTAGAAAATTTTGTCTCAAAATTATTGAGGTGGAGCACGGGATTTCGTTTGTTACACCATGGTTTTTGGACTGAATCCCTAGACTATTTAAATTTCTTTTATAGAAAAATTTGTGGCAAATTCTGCAATATGCATGAACGGAATGGATCTAGAAGGATGTCGAAAGGAATTGGTACCGAAAACTATCCCAAAACTACACTTTGATTACCATACTTTCTCGGAGAGTGAAATTGCTGCTCGTACTGTGAGCCCATTCACAACGTCTGATGGCGAAGAGTCTCTAGTTTTGACGGGTTCTGACGACGAAGAAAGGATGCTTTCTGATGTGACTGATGAGATGCTGTTTTCTGAAGAGACTACAACAGTAACCAATACAGAAAGAGGCGCAAATGATCTCGATATAGAGGAGAATGTTGCCAAAAGAATTGGAGAGGTTAATTTTCAACTCGTAAAAAAAATAGTTTGTCATACAGTTGTAGTTGCGCATGTACTTACTCTTGAGAAATTCGTAACTTATGAAGTTTTTGTTAGTTCAGCTGTTGAATTTAGAAGACAAGTAGTGTGACCTTTGTATTTCCAGAAGAACCTGCCTACAAGTAATTGGATTGATTCTTGTCCATCACTTGATTTACGTGCTACGGTTACATGTTGCACTTCGCGGAGGAAAAGTGATTCAATAAGCTCGCATCAGGAACTGTATTCGCCAGTCAATGCTGATCTACCTGAACAAGTGTTCGTTGTAAAAAGTACGGTACCTTCTATTAAATCAACTGAACAGGTGGAAGCGGTCATTGCTTTAGCACATGCAACTACGCTGGAGAGAATTTCATCACCCACCATCGCGGAAGAAAATGAAGGCATCGAAAACTGTGTTCCGATAGAAGATAGCAGTAAAATTAGCGAAGCAAGCTGCGACAATGATAGCTCGCAAGTTCTAGAACATAAAGAAGAGGTCAGTCTTTTTTTGGCCAGAGAAGATTTTGAATTTTATGACAAATAAACTGTCTAAATCGGCAATATTTGGCATACCTGTGTCGTCTAATGAAAAAATTACTCAATTACATTAATAGAATAAATTGCTCAGACTATCATTCAGAACGCCGCCATTAAAGCAGAATGGTATTTTCATGATTTAGGAATGCTTCGAATGTAAATTTGTTTAGACTGAAAAGATTGAGAGACCTCCAATTCGAATAAAAATCGCATTAACTGATGCCACTTTGAAAAACTGTTTGAACAAAAGCAGCGGCAGGAAGAATAAGGAAAAGAAGAAGAAGAAGAAGAAGAGGAAGCACTATGATTCCATGAAGATCTGCAGTGGAGAGGTTTGTACCTTTGCTTTTCCTTCTTTTTATAGTTTCTATGGGAATTTTGAAATTAGTTGACTTTACAGGAACTTAGGTACTAGAAATTTTATATTCAGGTAAATGGTTTACTGCCGAGTTGTTCGGGACTGGAGGATATAAAATCGGAAGATGCCGCCTTACATCGTGATGACACATCTCATCCACGTATTCTTATGCGTATAACGCGTAAAAATAATATTGTATCAGTGACAGATCCGCGAACGAATCATATATCTCTGCATATAACACCAAAAAGTAGTCGGAGTTTTTCTGTATTCTAGCTTTGTAAATATTTCAATATATCTTTTATCAGTTGCTCATTGAATTTCTGTTT
>NW_018108638.1:44702-45716 GCF_000183805.2 Loa loa | reverse complement strand
ATGCCTTTCTTTTCAATTGCTTACATTAGTTATTCAAATTAACATCTTTGTGTTCATGGTTCTCATCTATCCAATTTACATCTGATAACAATATTCTCACAAATTCCGATGTATGCGAATCAACATCTCTTTAAATGTTTGAATAATTAGGAAAAACCACACCCACTTCCTAATATATAAGCTTGTCAAATTTTACTGTTTTCTTTGTTTGTGATATAGCAGAGACGAATAAACCCTTCTTCATACGAGTTGGTTCCACGCAACACAAATAATCCATTGGACTATCCACAGAAGAAAAATTTCACGACAGCTAAATTGCCTAGTTGAATTGCATTAAGCATGTGAAGTACTGCGTAATGAAACTATGACTGCCATGATTTTTTTTTGGTCTGACACTAGTAACAGTAAAACTTGTTCAGTTTTCAGAAATACTTCACGAGTTGAGTTATGGCGCTTGAAAACGACATGAAGGAGACTTGTGTTTTATTTTGAGAATTGTCAACCATTATATGTCTCCTGCTTGATGAGTAATACCATCTAAGTTAAGATTCAAATAGCTTGAGCATAATACATCCCCTGGACGTATTATGGATGTAAGAGTGGTCAAGCAGCATTGGAATTGAGATGTCATGTTACGGTGCTTCACTTGAACTAATTTTAGGATGAATTAAATATAACCAATGTTTGCTTATATTAATGCACGCAACAAACGGATTGATTGCTCACATAAGCGGCGTGACGCCCCAATTCCAATGCTGCCTGGCACAGCAATGTTTTCATTTTACCCAGGCAAAGTAGTCTAAGTGTGTTACTAATCCAGATGGCGCGTTGCCAGAATCCTTGTAGTGCTTTTCCGATGAGCTAAGTGGTGGGCGTCTCGAGATTTCCCCGAGGGCTGGAGTTTTCTCCTGAGTTGTTGGGATGTTTAGTTCGTCCTGATGGATGAGATTAAATGACGCCTTGCGTGTGCATTTAAATGAAAATTAAAATTAAATGACGTCTTGCGTGTATATG
>NW_018108638.1:35708-44357 GCF_000183805.2 Loa loa | reverse complement strand
ATATATATATATATATATATATATATATATATNTATATATATATATATATATATATGTATATATATATATATATGTTTTAGCATTTTACTTGTGTTTTGAAGAGCTGTGCTGCAAAAAGGATGTCAGTAAAACTCGCCGAGTATGTTTTTTTTTTCATGTGTCTTTTGCTTTCGTATATTTTTGGAGCATAAGCTTTCTGATGTCCTCCAAAAAGTGGACTAGGATTGCTGGGGCTATATATGCGCGTTACTTAGACCGTAAGAATTAAAGGTCATATTAAAGGACGTAAGGATTAAAGGATAAAGTTTATTCTGTGGCTCCTTGTAGAGAGAAATTAGTTAATCATAGTCAGTAAAGATTATGACTGACTAATTGGAGCGGTGTATGGCTTAAAAAGTACATGAGTGCTTAGTATTTGAGATTTCACTAACTTCATTGTTCGTTTATTTCCATAATATGTAGTCATTACCATGAAAATTACAGAATACTTCCACCTCCATCTTCTACGTCAGATGAATGGTCATCTGTTCGTCGCGACCCATGGTTTCAAGGACGAGAAGTAAGTCCCTTAATTTTGCTGCATATTTTGACACGATATGCAGTCATGAGCTATATTTGCTTATTTGTTGCATAACTGTCATATGCTGATCGTATGAGCATAGAGACAATGGGAACCAAATATTTCACATATATTCTTTAAGCACTGCATAAAATCAATGTAGTTGCTGTTTCAGGATGCCTTGAAAGATGATAATATTGGAGCCGTGATACTGAAAGAGCCACCACCATATGGCAGAAGAAATGGCTGGATACCGAGGAGCGCAGAAGTAACTAGCAGTTCCTTATTTTTTTTATTTTAGTTAATTGTAGCATCATTTAGTTGACAAAGTTCCTTCAAGTGCTTCTTACAATGAGCGTTTTTTTCTTTTTCTTTTTTTGCAGGATTTCGGTGATGGTGGAGCATTTCCCGAGATACCTGTGGCTCAGTTCCCTTTAGGTAGTTTTATTTTGCCCTGTCATTTTGACAGCAGATTATTTAAAAGGCTGGTTGAACTAGTGGCCGTTTTGTCATTTCAGGCATGGGGATAGATTTGCGCAAGAAGGCTAGCAGCGATAAGACAATTGCGCTTCAGTGTGATGCGGAAGGAAAGTTGAGGCATGATGCAATTGCTCGGATTGGACATTCGAAGGATAAAGTAGGTCTAAATTTTCCGTGAGACTCATCGTGTAGTTTATTATATTACTGTCAGTTATGAGTTGTTGCTGCGTCAATTGTTTGCAGAAAAAAACGTTCAAATAAGTCTCTTTCTAGTTTTACAACATGAATTAGAATGCAAAAGCGCTTAATTGTTTTCGTTTTTGTATGGGTTGCCAGCAAAGTCTTTTATGAATCATAGCTGCAGATAATCTATACGAGACTGGCTGATATGAAGCCAAAAATGTTAGAAGAAGAAGACGAATCATTCCAAAAGCCGGATGAAGAAGCAATTGCACAGCAAACTGAAGCTACTCGTTTGGCACTGGAGAAGATTACTTCGACGAAGGTATGGTTTTATAGATCCGTTCATAAATAAAAATTTCCGGATTTTTAAATGTACATCCTATAACACAGTGAAACTCTTTCTCAACCATCCAATATTTCCTTTAGGTTGCAAGTGCTTTACCTGTTCTTCATGCGCAGAAACCAGATCCAGTACAATACATACGCTATACACCAAGTCAGCAAGGTGGTGGACATAACAGTGGCGCTCAGCAACGAATTATCCGTATGGTCGAGGTACAGCAAGACCCAATGGAACCTCCGAAATTTAAGTGCGTTGTTTTCTTTATATTTCTATTATTTAAAATTCGTTGTTATATTGAGTGACTATTCATGTTTCCGTTATCATAAACTATTGGGATATAAAAATAAGTCATGTCACAATTTTGACGTGAATGCGAGAGAATCATGCGATTTAGTAGGTGATAATTGATCATCGCTGCTGTTTAATGATATTGTTATACTTGCTCCGTTTCAGGATCAATCAGAAGATACCACGTGCTCCTCCATCTCCACCAGCTCCAGTTATGCATTCGCCACCTCGCAAGGTTCTTTTTCTATTTTTGTGCTTTTAGTTCTGCATTACTTGAAAGTTTACAATAGCTTCACTTTTTAATTTAATCTCACCGTGCTTTACAGTACTGGTGTTTTGAAGCTTAATCTTTTCAGACAACCGTGAAAGAACAAGCTGACTGGAAAATTCCACCATGCATATCGAATTGGAAGAATCCAAAAGGTAGTTTGTTATTTCTGTCAAGAAAAATTTCGGAATCATTTGGATATGGATGTTGTTTTCTGTATTTACGTTGTCCAAACTTTTTTGAATTCTATGTAAACTCACTCTAATTTGAGGAGTAAAAGGAACTAAGACAATATATTTCTTTTGTTGCTTTTTGGCGTTTATGCCATTTGTTATACAAAGAATGTAATAAACCTCAAGGGACATATTTAATTACGGAGCTTTATTTTATATTAGGATATTTCCAGGATTTACTATTGCACTGGATAAGCGGTTGGCTGCTGATGGAAGAGGCCTACAGCAGGTTTTGATATTTATGGAGTTTTTAATACTTTTTAAACAAAATGACCGCAAATTTAGTTTCTGGTCACTTCAGATTTTTTTTAAAGGTTCATATCAATGAAAATTTTGCCAAGTTAGCGGAATCATTGTATCTGGCTGATCGTACAGCTCGTGAAGCTGTCGAAACGCGTGCACAGATGGAACGTCGTGTCGCTCAAAACAAGAAGGCTGAGCAGGAGGAGAAGATGAGGGCCATGGCTGCAAAAGCCAGGTTTGTTTTACCTTTGAAACTATGGCGGTTAATAGGAAATTCGTTTTTAAAACTTTTTTGAGAAAAATTTTAGAACTTTTGTTTGCGCAACATATTCTTAACATGTACATATGGATTGCGTACCATGCGATCATTTCTGCTGAACTTCATTTTAATGCATGTTATAGGCAAGAACGTACTGTTCTTAAGAAAGCACATGAAGATGATTCATTAAATCAAGAAGCTCGTGAACGTGATCAAATCAGGTAGATTAAATGCTTTTACTGATCCTTGTTTGCAGGTTTTTTTGCCTTTGAAATTTAAATATTAGTGAAAATCATATACAGTTTATGAGGACCTAACGTCATTACGTCTTTCCAACAAAACAAAATTTTCTAATTTTTTACTGCCAAAAGGATAAGATCACATGTTTTTGGTCTCTTAGTGTATTCAAATAAAATTATTAGCTAGGTTATCAAGTGGAAGTGCTTTTTTTAGACGAAAATATCCTTAAATAGAAAGTGGTGTACGAAAATAACTGAAACTGAGATTTAAGGTTTGTTTAATTTCCGTGATTTTTTGCAGGCGTGATCGCTTAGATGAACACCGTCGTGAAAGAAATATTGCACGAAATAATCCAGATAAGTTGGATAGGTTTAAGAAGAGTCGTGAACGGGATATCAGCGAGAAAATTGCACTTGGTTTACCAGATGCTCGAGCAAGACATCACGAAACGCAGTTTGACCAACGACTCTTTGATCAGTCTAAGGTTCTTTTTTTCAAATTTTGCGCCATTTTTTGTTGAATATTAGTTTACATTGTTCCTTGTTTTAAGCCTTTAATTCTTGTTGAAGTTTTTTGATCATTATAAAAGGCAAAACAATTTTAAATCATTTGCGGCTTCTTTTTTCAGGGATTAGATAGTGGTGGTATTGATGATGAAACCTACAGCGCATACGATAAACCATGGCGTGCTCAAGACAATATTCAGCAACACATTTATCGACCGAGTAAGTTGCATTTGTTGGAGAATTTGATTCTTTTATACTCGTTATTTAAGTGGCAAAAAGTTTAAGTTAAAAAAATATGAAAGTGTTCTTCAGATTTTAAAAATCTTAGAGCTATTATTGCAGGCAAAAATCTTGATAAAGATCTTTACGGTGATGATTTGGATCGTATAATTAGTACTAATCGATTTGTTCCTGATAAGGGATTTAGCGGTGCCGAACCTGGAGCAGCACGAAATGCGGGACCTGTCGAGGTTTATTTCATCCATTATCGTTGCGCTCTTTATTATTTTGGAATAACGCCATTCGTTTTTCCTTGTCGAGTCTATTCTTTCTGGAGGAGGGATATGGAATTAACTTTGATCTCACTTTGCGTATAAACTTTCTTTTACTGAATTTAATCGACCATTTCAAAGATAATGTGTTTCCTTGGATTTTTCTTTTCCCAAGTTTTTCCTTTTTTCCTAGTTGCACGTGACAGCAGTTTTTAAAATATTTATATTTTATCCGTTCTTTGAACAGTACAAAAATTCATTAAAATTAGAAACATGTTTTCCTTAATCCATTTCATTTCGAATTTCAAAACACGGATCCATTCTTTTTACTTCCATTAAAAGTCTGTAAAAAAATGAATGAAAAACTAAACGAAGTTTTTGTTCTGAACAGAATTTGATGAGAATTTTAAGCAGATCTCATTTTTAATAAGAGATAAAAGAATTCTATCATGCTATTTTCTCCTTAATGTTGATTTCATTATTCTTCCGAAATTTTTTAGTTTTTTTTTTTTTTGTTACTCTACAACTTAATTTCCAGTTCGAAAAGGAGGAGGAGGATATCTTCGGTCTTGGCCAGTTGCTACAGTCAGCTAAAGAATCAGGCAAGGAGTTGAAAAAGAGAGCAGCTGATGGCAGTGCTGATGAAGGTTCATCGTCATTTAAGAAACGTCGGTGAATAGTTTCTGTACGTTTATAAAGTTTTTTTTAATAGAATGTTTCTGATCTTTCTTCTAATATCTGTTGTGAAGTTTATTGTTGATTTCTGTTGTGAGACTGTAGTAATTGTATGCACATTCAAGTGTACCTCATTACACACAATTTAGAACCACATTAATGTGGTGGGTTAGAAAGCACATTTTCTGATTTCCCTCCTTTTCTTAGAAATTTTCAAAAATGAAATTTCTGAAGTTGTGTCATACTTTGAAGAAGAAAATATAGGCATCGAAGAATCGAGGTTTACCTGTCATATATACTTTCCACGCATATTTCAGTTTACATACACAAATCACAGCATAACCAATGTCTGCAATGATGACGGACTCATAAGTTGCTTCCGTAGTTCAATTAAATTGTTTTATGCATAACCTGTGAACTTTAATATCGGTATCGAATGATTTGAAAAGCTTCATCTTGTGTTCATAGTATTTTTCATAAATGTTTTATAGATATTATAGGTTGCATTAACATTTCCTATCTAAATGAGGGATGAATGGTAACACAAGGAAGCCTACAGATCTAACAGTTCGGTCATTTCTGAGTTTGTTTTTGAAGCTCTGTCAGTTCTTATATATTAAAAAGCGTCTCATGTGTCCCACTGTCACCTATTTGAAATGTTCTACATTTTATTTCTTGTAAGCCCAAGCCTCTAAACCTTTCGTGCTAACTTTGCTTTTATTGTAATCACCGCGTTTCAGGTTGATATAAACCATTGAAGCTGATTTTGATTTTTTGAACCAAAATTCTACATAAAGAAACCTACTGGTTTACTGTTTTCTCGTACTGGAGTGCTTCCTAGTTGTATTTTCTGATTCGGAACATCTTGTTTTTCATTTTTCAGGTTCAATTCAATGTCTGCTTTAGCTTGTGGCGCCTTGAAATCATCTTTTCGTTTAACTTAAAAAGGACGGATGAAGATGAAAATTATTATAACCGTAACCACTGAGAAGTTATACAGTGAGTGTTATCCACAGTTGTGATGAAGGTGTATGTTTCGTGTTCTTACTATGCTATGATTTGTGCTATAATGAACTGATTTTTTTTCATGTTTTGAAAAGTTGTGGATTTCATACTCTTCAAGTTCCGAAATTGTATTTTCCAAACAATTCCCATCAGATTATTTTCCGCATGACTCTGAAATGATGTAAATGCAGAAGTGAACTCACTTTCTGTGCCTTTAACTGGAAATGCAACTGTACTCCTCATCCCGTAATACGTATCTGCTTCTTTTGCGCTAGGATCCTGCATTTTTGAAAATGCTTTAGAAAAAAAAGTAATAGCAACCAGAAATTAGTGATAAAAGGTGGTTTAGGTTTAGGGTACAGCCAGTAGTACAATTCTGATGTCCCGGAATATTTTGTCATTTTCAAGACCTCTTTAAGCATTTCGATTTGCATCTTTAAAATGCGGAAGTTCACAGTTGCAGTTTTAGAGAGCGTGTGAGGTTATGAATGAAGTATATTGTGTTGGGGAAAAAAAGTGAGCGAACAATTAGTACCAGAAATTCAGGTAAATGCCCTGGCTTGTACGGACGTTTAGATTTCTTCATTGCACAAGATAACAATAGGATCGCAATGGTAATGCTACTAGTGATGCTTGTAATGAATGTTGTCATTGGTATTGTAATTGTGAACCACAAATACATTTGTTTAAAGATCCTAAAATTCTTGCATTTAAGGTTAATTATGTGCTATGGGTCATCTCCCTACTACCATTGCATGAACTGTTTTTCGTTCAGTTCGTTCAGTTTCGTTCAGTTTAGAACAGTTCGAGAACTCACCTTTATCTGAAACTGAGAGTTCTGAACTTCAACTGCATGATTTAATAGTTTTGCAAGTGCAAATTTTAGATAAATCAGAATAAGGTCTTTTAACAATACCTTAGAAAAATTCCATGAAGTATCCCAAGGAGAAGGATTTATATTTTTAACGCAGACCGTCTTGTATGCTTTGATAGAAAATGGAGCATTCTTGAGTAGAAACTTCTTTTTGCTGCATTTTGCAGACGATATGCAAATGTAAAACATCTGGGAATGCGAAATTGTCCTTTATCCGCATAATTTATCATTGAACTATTGATTACAATCGATGAATTTATCAAATACCATTCGTAAGAGAGACGATATCGTAAAGTCTACCAAAATATACTGGTAGGAAAGCCAGGAATGAATAGGCTCAACTTTTTAAGCTTCTTATTAGCCCGGGACATGGTGGTGAAAATCCCAGTAAGAGCGATTTTAGCAGTAATGACAATAAGTTTAAGTCAGATGCAATGGGAAGTCGGTCATTCTCACGAACTAAAGATTTTCCACTTCATCGAAATACACCACCTATATAAGCGGTGGTAAGGGAGACTTAGTAAAACGACTGGGACGCAGTGGTTGCATAGAGTACTCCGTATTCGGCACGGAAAGTAGATTCAAAATTTTGGAACTTTCACTTTCGGAAGTTTGGGCTAGTGGTAAGAATATTTTGGCTGGTTATTAACTGATAGCCGTTCCGGTTGCTCTCCAGAAATGTGACACTAAGGAATAGGGCATAGCATAATCAGAAGTGTCAGATATGTATCAAAATCATTAACATATCTATATCTGTCATTGATCACTGATGAAAAGAAAACTTTTAAATGACTGAAGTCGTGAGAATGGTAGCCACAAACATGATTAAGTTATTACAACTTTCACAACTTAATTTTGCTTCCAACTTGATTAGTCTTTAATATCCCTCTTGTCTTTATGACTACCGCTAATAGTAGTAGTAAGAGTAGCATAGCAGCGCATGTATTTCCTTTTTTTTTCCTTTACTGAACACATGTATTTTTCTTCACCGAGAACCTCATATAATGTATTGCGTAATGATAGTATGTATACCTTTTTACGTATATCTTTGCTTACTTATGCTTATTTGGTAGTACCTGGTAGTAGTTCCATTTCCGTATAACTAGTAGTACGTATACCTTTGCTTTTTTTGATGAAATTTTCATATCCACAACTTGAAGGAATAGGATTTTGATCCTTTCTAAAAAAATTTTCTTATTGATGATTTATGTAACTAAATTTTAAGCAGTTCAAAAACTTTTTCAGGTGTTAATACTGTCAACTTATGGATGGACGTCGAGATCATCAATGACTTTTTCAGTAAGAAGCTGAATGTTACATTACAAGAAGAATGGCTAACCGAAGTAATGATATATCTTCGTTCCTTAGTAAGTTTAGACTACTTTATGATGAGTAGCTGATAATTCCTTTTGATTAATCAGATCTGGTATGCTATCCGTTCTAGGTCGTTCTGGAAAAACAGTGCAACTCCTGGACGGATAAAGTTTGAGGGTGGTCACTGTGAATACTATTTTTATCAGTGATTGTATTAATAGGTCGATAAATAAATCCAAAAGTAAACTAGGATGAACGAAAAGGTGAAATAGATGCGGACCCAAACTTTTTCCATTTTATATTTCCTCTCCTTCTTTCTATCTATTACCTTAACTTTTTTTGCTGCTGTTTTTCAACTTATGAAATAATTATGTGACTGATTTTGGAGAAATATTGCAACCTCTGGAATATGTAATTTTTTATTTAATTTTTTTCAGGAATTTAACAATGATTCTTTACTGTCAGCTGTTTATGAGCAGTGGCTTTACACTGACCTCAAAATATCCACAAAACCAAAGTTATCTTTATCAGCTCGTAATAGCTCGACGCAAACGATATTTGAAGGTAATTTCGTGGTGCAGGTATGGTTTATTTTCGTTTTTTTTTTTTTTTTTCTTTTAGACAGACGAAATAACTAAGGCAACATAATTCCAGCATCAAATAATACAGGTCACAGTTCAACTATAA
>NW_018108638.1:21122-35601 GCF_000183805.2 Loa loa | reverse complement strand
CCAAAGTTATCTTTATCAGCTCGTAATAGCTCGACGCAAACGATATTTGTAAGGTAATTTCGTTGGTGCAGGTTATGGTTATTTCGTTTTTTTTTTTTTCTTTTAGACAGACGAAATAACTAAGGCAACATAATTCCAGCATCAAATAATACAGGTCACAGTTCAACTATAATTTCATTTTGCTTTTAATTTATTGCTGGAATCATCTCTTCTTCACAGCCTGGACGTTATTTTTATTTTAGATAAACTCAATTATCGATATCGGCACATCAATGTATTCGCAGTACAGAAATTTGACCAGTAAATTTGAGGACAATTCTGGTTTCCAACTGAAATTGGAGGAAAGGGAAACAAATTCCGATTCATTTGTGATTTTTCTTCAAATATATAACGTATAAATAATGTGAAAATATTGACATTATAGAGAGTTAATGATTTCGATTTATTCCCTGACTGCCTGATGGGTCACAATTTCTTTTTGATTCAAATTAAAAGATCTTTCTTTTAGCAAAATGCGAAGCGTATGCTTTCAATGGAAGTAACAGACGGCCAAGTGTCAATGAAGGCTGTGGAATACGGTCCGTTAAGCACTCTTTCTCTTCTAACATGTCCAGGATGTAAGGTAAATTTTTTGATTGTAGATTGTAGATTACAAAACTTCGTTTTAGTTTTTGTCCTTCATTTTATTTCTCCAAATTTCACAACTGATGAACCGATGGATTTTGACATATTTGTCGGTGATATCATATGGTTATTAAAATAAGTAGGTAATAAGCAAACTTTTCTTAATTTTTGTGATAAATACTCATTCTCTTGTTTAAGATTCTACTAACCAACACTGTATGCCTTCGACGTGGTATTTTGCTGCTTACCAAATTGAACTGTATAGTATTAGGTGGTGACGATGATTTGCTCATGAAAACTGGTCGTCCAGTGAAAATAATGATGAAACTTTTGAATATTGATATCTCACTGCAAAGGCAAAGCTTCATGGCTTTAACTAAGATGGAAAGGGAAATTAATCAGTTAGTACCTTTCAGCATTTCACTTTTTTTTTTACTAAGATGAAATCTGTAGCCAATTTTCTGATCCAAAAAATATCAGCTTACACTTATTCCTAACTCCACTGGAATTTAAAAATACTCAATCTTAAGAACATCATGAATTCATTACTGTTTTTTGCTATATGCTCGTGCGCTTTTTTAATGTACTCTCTTCCCTATACAGTTTTAAGAAATGCCCGAGAAGCATTTTAGTGATGTCGATTTTTGGTAAAATAATATCTCCTCATCAACTCTAAATATGCTTGTTTCCAATTTTTTGGTAAAATATCTACTTCTCATCAACTCTAAATATGCTTATTTTCAATTTTTTCTTCCATTATATATAAGACTTAGTGGTAGTAAAATAAGTAGTAAATAATAAAGTTATATTTATAGGGAAATACTAAATACTACTAAATACTAAGTAGTAAATAATAAAGTTAGAAGCACCAGGTTTTTAAAGTTGTGGAAGGATTTATTTCTTGGAATAGAATTGTCGATGATGGTCGCAAAATGCGGTCAAGCAACTAGTATTCTTTTTGGATTTCCGATTCTCTTCTCGTCATTCAAGCTTCTCTTTGTGATGATGATTGATAAACTGGAGATGGTTAGATGGTTTCAGAAGTAAAGAACAAGAATAGCTCTACATATTGTTAAGTATGAGTTAGTGAAGAGAAAATGATTGCAGTAACAATATTCCGAATGCTACCAGTGTTCTCTCTCAGCCGAATATGAAGCCTATAATGCAGGTGAAGCCACTTTCAGGTAAAAAACCGTAAGTTATTTTATAAATTTCTGAGGAAATTTTGGTTTTCACAAACTTTTCATTGGTGTTCTGTGATTAATTTGATTTTGTCATCTGTTACTCTTTTCAAGTTTTTTTCCTTTTTTATATTGTTTGTTTCTATTTCTGTTTCTTTATTTCATGCAAATATGATGCCAGCAGATTAAAGGATAATGCAAAATCCAAAATCATAATGCAGCATTGATTGTTTGTTTTAAATTGAGTGCAGAACCTCCACATTTAGAACTAGGAATAAATGAGTTCTGATGCCATTTCAGACCTTCAGAAACTCCAAAGCAAAAAGTGATATCTACAGGTGGAACTACAAGAATTAAACAGTCGATAAATAACATCAGGGTAATCATTAAATTTGACGCTTAATCTTTATTTGAATAAATCAGTTGATCTAGAAATTTTCATCTTCTAATTCCATTATTTCAGCAGCAAGTGAGTGTTTCACTGAATGAAAGTCTTAGTTCGAGTAGTAGAACACCAGTCACTGCATCAGCATCGAAGCGTTCAAAGGATTTGTCGTCATCGCATACTGCACTTGCCAAGCGCGTGAAAATGTATTTTGAGAAATTTTCGTCTTTAAAACCAATGATTTTTGCGTTGATTTTTGCGTTTTTTTGCGTTATAACAGTTCTGTACCCGGACTGAAGGAAACTTCGTATTAGAGACGGCAAATGATTGAAAACAGTTTAAGGAGAATGTAATTGTAAGGGGCGAATGGAACGATGGATCATTGTTCATCCACGCATTTAATAATCCCTTGGTTTATTCTGTTCAGTGACCTCGTTGAGATTTGGAGTCTGATGATCAGGTGTTCTGAATAGAGACTATCCTTCAATCCTTTGCCTTATTCTTATAAAAATCCTTTTATCTTTTTACCTTATTCTTTTGCCTTATTTTTATCTTATATATATATTTTGCCTTATTTTTACTTTCTTATCCTTTTACCTTATTCTTATAAAAAATATGCTCTATATTTCCCACATCTCATGGTCAAAATTTTCTACTTGTCAAACAAGTTTTGCTTTTTCTAAACTACTGATAAGTTTTACAGGGAAGTGGTTGACGATGACACTGACATCATCTTACTCGAAACATCGACAACCATAAAACAGGAAATAAATGAAGAAGGTATATGGTCCTGCCGCTTCGAAATTTTTGTGGATTAATAAGTTAAAGTGCTAGTATTTGAAAAGAAAAGCTAAATTGTTGTATCCCTGATAATGGTATTGTTTCACTACTAATGATACTTTTTCACTAGATTTTCAGAAGTCCGAAGATTTATACTTTATATGGACATGCACTTGTTACTTTATTTAGTGGCTACTTTCACTATTTTCATTTTTTTAGTGAACTGGAAGCGCTTTTTCTTTCTATGAGAGTGTTTTCTTTGAAGTATCCGTATGTTGAGATTAACATCTCCTATTTCGCAGATAGTCCAAGGAGAAATAATTTACCCGCGACACCTAGAATGACTGATGATCATCCAATTATTGCTGCTTACAAAAGGCTTGGAGTTGAATCGATTGCGACGGCATTACGAGCGATGCGGTATGCTATTGGACCGAGGCGTAGAGTGCTGGCTGTAAGCAAGTTGATTAATATCTAAAGATCCATGATTTGTTGAGCATTTTTTCATTTTTTGTGCAACGTCAAACGGATGATAAATAATACAAATTTAGAGCACATATTTTTGGTTTGTTTAACTTCGATTTTAGATATAATTTGGAGTACATAATAACAATGCAGATTGTTTCAAAATTAATGTGAAATATTCTGAACGTACATAAATTATCATGAACCTAAAGTATTTTGGATTATTTTGACCCTAATTTGTCGACAAATTAAATGAAACTTTTTATGTTGAAGCTTATTCTAAAACCATGATAAGCTGGATTTCTTCATCACAATGTTTTGAATTCATATAATCCATAAACTTCCATCTTCTCTCCCAGTTTCTTTCTTCTCAGGTGTGACCAATAGTTGCATATTTGTCATTGATAATCCATTTCCTTTCCAGGCTTTAATGGAAACAAGACCACTGGAACCGTTACATATAAACAATGATGGATTATGGGCATTGACCGTGGCGCTAAGCGACGAAAGTTATGAGCACTTGACGTGTCTCGTATCACATAAATTTCTTGTAGAACTCATTGGTTGGACTCCAGAAGAGGCACTTGTTAGTTTTTTAAAGTTTTCAATATTTTAATATTCACCAGATTCAGATATTTCATTTCTGTTCAATCTTAATACATCTGTTTCTACACGCTTGCTCCTTATTTTCACTGATCATTGAATCATAGTTAAAGGATTGACTTCATTTCGATCGTATATTTTGTTTATTGAACTATTCTGTTTATTTTCTGATGTTTTCTTCTTTTGCTACTCGAAATTTCTTGCTTATCCAAATCAAATGCATTATATGTAGGTTGTTGCTTCATTTTTTTCAGATTTTTTTCAAAATTGTCTTCATCTTTTTCAGCTTGCGTGAACATTATTCCTCCGTATTAAATTCTTTAAGTAGAATTGGTGTTTCAAGTTTTAAGTTCGAGAAGCTAAAATCAAACTTTTTTTCTAGAATGCCCGTGCAAGTAAAGATCCAGCACGGCGAAAAGAAGGCACACTGCGAACAAGAAGCGCTGGACAATCGATGCGTAGGTTAGATTTAATCTGGGAAGTGGAATTTTTTCCATCCGGTGGTTCTACACCTATAATTCACAAAATTGACACATACGCTCAAAAGTTCGGTCTGATTCGATAACTTTTGTGAAACAGTGAATGACTAGATCCTGTTCCACAGGAAAATGACCGGAAGCTTTAAATCAAACAAATGATTATGGCTATTACGGAAACTTTTTTAAATAAGTTCATTCATAGAATGCATGCTGTTTATTTTGATGATTTACTGCACTGTTATTTTGAATAGCAGTAATTGATCTCGATACGTTCTTGCCAAATTATGTTTCATTTATGTTTCATTCTTTTGACTTTATCTCACTTTCCTGCATTTTTGCATTTTTGGTTTTGCACATACAAAACTAAATGAAAAGAAGGATGTAGTTCATCCAGTGATTTCTTTCCAATCTTGTTAAGACTCTCTTTCCTTCTTATCTCAAATTGTCTTGGCGACTGTTATTGAGAGTTACCCATGGTATGAAAAAAATTATTGTTCGAAATCTCTGTATGATTCGCCTCAGAAATTTGCAGCAAATCATCGTCTTTTCTATTTTGAAAAAAGAACGGCGATGTAGAAGATGGAAACATTTTTGGAAATTTTCAGACTTTTACTTTTTTAAGCTTTTGCAGAATCTTTTCTATTTCTCATATTTTTCAAGTTTTTTTCTCACTACCTCGTGGGAAGTCAACTTTGTATATGTGCAGTAGTTGAAGGTGGTAAAGCATTTTATTATTTGAGAGATGAAGTAACAAATAACTGATGGGTGACATTGTGTTGTTCAACAATACTTTGAATTTATGAGTAATAATGGTACTATAGGGAGAAACTCCACGAATGTTATGCAGTTAATTTTAGGTGAGCAAGCAGAATAGTTTTATAATATATAGCATAAATATTTCCAAATATTTTGATGATATACCAAGATTTGTAATCGCAATAAATAAATATTACTTGCTGCTGATTTCACTGGCTTTTATTTTTCATAGTTATAATTGTATTTTTATGGATGAAGAACTGACTCTGTTATTTAGTGTTATCATTCAGACAAGAACTATATTTGGATGTTCGCGCTTTAATCAAAGAAGTATTTCAGTCAAGAGCTATATATGTTTTTTTTGACCATTTCTAGTTTCAAAATGTTTTTCGTCGCTTTGAAAAACTTATCACTTATAGGCTTTTCTTTTGATAGAAAAACAGTGGAATAGTGTGGTATGAACCGTAGCTTAGTGTACGCCTTGAAATGCGACCCAAATATTTATTTTACAATAATCGATAATGTTGTATTTCCGGAATGATGGGCCAAAATATGTATTACCATCATATGATGAGTTCGTGAAGTGCTTTTAAACTTAGCAATTTAAATTTATTACTCCGCAAAGGTAATGTTGCCAAAGTTTTTATTTATATTTTGTTTCATAATTTGTGACAAATTTTTTCATTTGTAAGGTTATCGTATATGTTAATGCCTTTAGCTGTTATGTCCACGTAAAAGTAATTTGATCAGTGTTGCTAAAACGGAAGATGCTGATATCATGCCACATTTTCATGGGCAATGAGAAATGTGCCCCAACTGGACAATATCAGTCTGGAACTAAGCCACAACTTCAAAATTCCCGCAAGCAGGCGTTTCTATAAGTTTTTTCTAAGCATACACTTGAAATTTATAAAAATATATAAAATCGATGATTTTAGATTTTGGTTTACTAATAACCCGATTCATCAAAGATTTTGAGATAGCTTCATATGACCAATTTGGAAATATATATCCTTGCAATACTGTGTAACAAATTTTTTCTGGAAAATCTTGATCGTGTCAGTACAATAGATTTTAAGCTATATATTACCTATATATCATTCATTATGGATTACTGTCCAGCCGTATCATTTTAAAAATATTAGTTCCTTTTTTAGTGTTAACATCTGTTTGTAGTTTTCGTATTCTTAATCAAAATTTTTAAATCATGAATGATTCTATGCCTATTCTGAAGTAGGTTATGAGAAGTTGTATGATTTTAATAATAAATGGTTGTAACATAGGAGAATCTTTCCATCTATATTGCATATAAATTATTAGGCAAACCTGATTAACTGCATTTGGAACTGAAAGAATAAAACACATTTTTCGAAAATTAAATTTGTTCATCTGTTATTTAACCATACAAGCGGTTAATCCTTCTTCAAAACTATTGAAATATAAGGTGGCTAGATAACTCACTTCTAGACTCAATCTGACATTAAGTCATTCCGTATCCTGTCTGATTTTAGAAAACGGTTAATCGGATTGAGTATATATAGGAGAGTCATCTTTTATCTTTTCCTGATCGCAGAAAATTTCTGCAATTCAGATATTCTGTAGAGATCCTTCGAATTTCCTTTTTAGTTGATCTGCTTAATGGAGAAATTCTCCGTGAATATCGAGTTATTCAAGTACCAAGCAGTAACTGTTAAATTTTAATGAAAATCAATTGGATAAATTCCATTTCACTATGCAACAATAATTAATAGTCTTCAGAGAATAATGCTTTAATCATAGGTAAGCCATTCTGGTATTTGAAAGTTATCGTAATCTCTGTTATCGATCGCTTTTTTGAACAATTCAATAATAGATTTAAAGTCAACATGTGCTGAACCTGTTTTCGAAAGCATTTCTCTGAAAGCACTCGAATTTAAGACTTAAAAAAATGTTTGAAAAACTTTTGAAATCGAAAGAATCACAGTGAAATTCATTTCTTACATCAATGATCCTTTCAAGTTCTATCTTTTAGGCAATGCAAGCTTTTAATTCCCAACTAGCATCATTCTGAAAGGACGAACAGGTAAATCTGTCTTAGCTGACGTGGCAATTTTTTAAAAGCATTCGTTTTGTAGAAATATGTTTTAATATAGCAAATTCGATCCTCATCATCATTTAGCGATCGCCATGGTAATCTGAAACTTCGATGAAAATGTTGCTAGAAGAGAAGATCACATGTCTATAATGTTAAATTCGAATGAGGATATTACAACTTTTGGAAATAAGTTGTCGAGTGTTTCTTGATCTTTGTGAAATGCTATACCAACCTTTATCATTATGGTATAAGCATATTAGGTCTGCTTATTGTCGCTAATCTTATCGCTTCACTGATGCTAAGAATTTAATGAAAAAACATACTTTCCGTGTAACATTTCAGCGACCATATAAATTACTGATATAATATCATCTGATGGGCCTTGTTCACGTCCCCAATGTGCTCTTACAGAGCTATATCGATAGGAACCAACAAATGGTACAAATATGCGTGGCCTAAAACTGGAAAGTTTCAACACTTATGATACTAAAGAGAAAATTTGTCTATTAGAATGCTAGCTATCTGGTACCTTCAAGTTTTTTCATGCTTATCACTCATCAGTTCATCAGCAATCTATTCTATTAACTGATAAAAGGTAGTATTTACTTGCATGGCCAGGGTAAAACGGCACTGAAATCAGTGATGATCATCTTCTCTAGGATATTCGTCTTCGTTAATGGATTTGTGATCGCAAAATTAAAGGGCGTTACAAAACGGTGCACAAAACCGGCACGATTCAGTGCTGCCAATGCTCGAACACATCCAAGACCAATCATTAAGGATAACACACTTGGTAAAGTCCTGAAAAGTTTTTGTAAAAATGTTTTTTATTCCTTCTCTTTGGAGACTGTAAGTTAAACATTGAAATAAGTAAACAAAAATTTTAAATTAGACGAAATCTAAAATGAATGCTGTAATTTTATTTCACTGAAATTCGCTTTTTTGAAAATAAACATGATGACAGATTATGCACAAATCAACTTATAGCTGATAAGGAAATTTGCATAATGTGCAAGTTCTAGAGAGAAAAATTTATTCCTTAATGTTCACTTTAGATTCCTAATTAAATTAATTTTTTTTGCTACGAACAAATGCATTTTCAAAAGTGACAAGCAGCTTATAAGAAAGCAAGTGTGCATGAAATATTTTTTCAAGCAGAATTTTACTTCTTATCAGAAACGATCCTATTTTAATTCACTTTCATCTTTGCTTATTTCATTTTTAAATTAATCGTTTTCCTCCCTTTTCTTCTAACTTTTAGATTTTGAAATTCAAAGTCATGCATCAATTCCATTAGTGAAATTCAAGAATATACATTTTTAACATAACTTTTGACTTATCAGTTATGGTGAATTTCAGTTAACGATAATTTACAGAATAATGTTGTCAGAGAATCTCAAATGTGAATTTGCTCGAATTTTAAGATTGCCATATTTGGGAAGAGATTTTTGTAGTAAAAGTGAAAGAGAAATGAAGCGAAGATAAAGTATGAAATCTTTTTTAAATTAAGAATTAGAAATATTTGGAATAAAATGCATTTTTTGAAGGCTGAAGCTAAAATTTTAACTGTAATTGGCAAACTATAAGTAACTTTCAAAACTTATTCACTCTTCAGATAGATAATAGAGCTTTGAAAGTACTGAATCAAAAAATTATCAGCTAAAGTGGAATATATTTAAAACTCATGGTAATGTAGCAATCTTAATCTATTCATTAACCTTGGGTCATTTTATAAGACAACATGTGGCAGTCGTCATTTACATTATTTTCAAACTGAAGCTAATTTTGCCTATTTATAACTTTACCGAATGCTTATCGATTTTATCATACTAATGGAAGTCAAAAGGAAAATAATTACCTTTCTGGTGATAAGAAAGAAAGCACCGAAACTGGAGTAGCGTCGTATTTGATGATTGCGAAAGGCCGACCACCGTGTTCCGGATCAAGTTCCGCTTCTTGTTCTCCTTCACTTCCGAAGTAAAGCTGTAACTATATCACAACTACCAGCCTAGATTCCTTATCTCCTGATGAACTTGCTTGTAACAGCTGAATGATATTGAAGTGTAACAGTCATCAAGAAAAGTATATCCAATCTTACTAACGAATATTTAAATTATGGTGATTTCACTCTCAAAATGGACTTTCACTTATCCAATCCAGCAATTTTTAATTTATTTCTTTTTTATTTGCGGAGTTTGAATCATTGGATAAAGCATGTTCATGTATTAAAAGAGGAATAAGGCTTGGAGAACGTAAAGTAATATCATATCATGATATCTATCAAAAAAATAAAAGACAAAAAAATGAAATTCTTAGGACACTTTTAGATATTCAGTAGTTTCTGAATTCAAACTTAACGAGACAGTCATATTTCACATCAGAATCGAAATGCGAATGCTGAACTTTTTCAATTTTCCCACGTAGAACAATTTCTGGGAAGTGTACACTTCTATCCTTAACTGTTTCCAATACTCTGATGGACATATGTATCGGTCCATAGGATTGCGCATGCCGCCCAATCATCGCATACAATGGCTAAATGCATGCTTATTCAGCTGATTTTCTTGAATAAATGATAATTTACAATGTTTATTCCCTTTTACGGATCCAAGAAATCAATAAGCTGTAGGAATTGCAATGTCATAATTATTGATCGATTATATAGTCTTACTATCATTTGTAGCCGAATAGAAATCGATAATCTTAATTTAGTGGAATTATGTAATCCAGAATTCCCACTACTATCACTCTGATAAGAGCTCTCTTCGATTTGGGTTTCCAAACTTCTTATCACATTAACTCGATTATCAATGACTATTACAACCTTTTCTTTCTCGCCTTTTGGATAATCATCGTGCAAGTGAAAATACATGAATGGTTTCTCGACTGGTTCATCAACAGGTCCTGCAATCACATAACGATTCCCAATGACACCACAGACATTATTCGGTGTTTCATCAACATTTTCAAACATCTTTCAACAGTTTCGAGGAGCAGACTCTTTTCTTATTACTCCAAAAATATATGCCTAGACCAGAGCCTTAAACTGCTGCTTCCTGATTGTTTTGATTTAAGAATGTGATAATAGACTTCAACAATTCGACTTCTTAAATCATGTTAATGATCAATTATGCAAAACTTGCTGCTTCCACAATGACTTATTGTTTTGATGGAAAGATCAATCATCTTTTTATTAGATTTATGTAAAATATGACCTTTCACATAATTTAGCGCATAATTTATTTCCGCAAAATATCACATTTTCTTCATTTTCCATTTTGCATAGCCATCCACATCTTCTTCACGTTTTGGACACGGACAGTACTGAAATTTCCAGTCAATTGAAGCTCAAGAAACCTGATTGATTTCTTGAAATTACGAATAATACTGATTTGATCGTTCAAATATGTACTGGTTTCGGATCTCGTCCTGAACGAAAAAAGTTATGAATTACCAAACGAATGTTTGAATACTCACTTCAGCATCCTTTCCTGGTGGTCCGGGAGGTCCAACTTCACCGCTTGGCCCATCGGCTCCTTGTGGCCCTGCAGGTCCAGGATTTCCTAAAATTTCGAAATGCTAAAAATGACTATAATTGCCACATTCTTTTTGGTACAATACTTGGAATTTACCAATTAAAAATTTCTTCGACAAATGTTTCATAAACTAACCAGGTGGTCCTGGAGGACCAGTGGTACCGGATGGAGCATTGCGACCGTTAACTCCAGGTGGTCCTCTTGGTCCTGGTAATCCCGGCTCACCCTTTAAGCCTGGACGACCTACCAGATGCTCAGCATTTTCGCCTTTCTCACCAACTGGCCCCGCTGGTCCGTCAGCACCTAAAATAATTGCAATTTCATCGGCAATTTCATTCAAACGTTGAACGTTTGAACTCTAATATTCTAAGAAAAATATGATTTTTTAATTTTCGAATTTTTCCAAGAATCCATTAGTATGGCAAAATTTTCAATACTCCGGTAAACAAATATATTACCACGACGTCCTGGTGGTCCAGGCTCACCAGGTGGACCAGGATTTCCATTTCGTCCTGGTAGGCCAGCTCGACCTTTGTTTCCACTTAGCCCACGTGGTCCGGGACGTCCCAAAGCTCCTGGTGCACCTTGAGGACCAACTGGACATCTGAAGCAACCTGTAGTAGTTTTGTTTTGTTCAACATCCATCCCATCAGCACCCGGCTTACCATCCTCTCCTGGTATTCCATCTTCTCCTGGAAAACCGAATCAGCCAAATTTCTTGGTCTGTCAGAAAGATTTGAATTTTTTCGAAGAAAAGTCTAGCGATTCTTTATTAATACCTTTATGGCCAGGTGGTCCTTTGGGACCTGGCGGACCTGCTGGACAGTTATTATCGATACGGCATTCTGCAAATAGACAAATTAGCAGCATTTATTACGTGGCGGCAATTAAATCAATAAAAACAGCATTATTGAAAAAAAAAATTTCAAGATCCCAAAACGTGCCACACATAGCATCATTGCTCTTGTGCGAGTCGAACAAATTTGATGGTCCAGGAAGAGGCGGTGTTGGACTTGGGGCACCAACAGTTTCAGTTTTCAAATTTTCGTATTGATCGGGACGCGTGCTATCATCGTTTCCATTTGTTGTTATTTCAGGTTGAAATGATGATGAGTCATTTCTCGTACCACCATGACCTTCACTCTTACTATCATATTGTCGTCGAAATCGCTTTTTCCGTGCAAGTTGCATCATATCTTTCCATAAATCATCGGTTGTTGTCTAAAACTCAATCAACCTTCTTCCTTTTATTTAAAATCTTTATTTCACTCAAAGTGTAAAAAACTAATGATCACGAAATATGTTATCACAGGGGAATGACTTATACTTAATGTATAATCAATGATAGTTAATTGCAATGTGATAAATTCTGCCTTGAAATGTTTGGATAAAAAATATACCCTGAATGTACTAATTTCTGAATTCAGTTGATTCCAGGTTCTTTGTATATCGCTGTAAATCATTAGGATAGCAAGTAAGCATGCCATCAAAGATACACCGCTTATTGCTGATGCTATGAATGTCACTTTATGCACTTTCATCCTGTCAACGAATACGATATCATCATGGAAAAACATTCGTCGCATTCATTTCTTTATCTTCTATATTTTCACAATGTTTACAATTTTAATGGAACTAGAAATCATTCCCGGAAAAAAGGTTAGCACTGCTGAGTGTAATTTAATACAAAACTGGAAGTTACGGTTCATTTGAAATTAGCTACCATCCCTCTACCCTGTTCTCAAAAATCTGCAAGTTTTACTCAATCTTAATTGGAAAATGATCTTAAGAATTGTCAAAAGAATGACTATGTCACCATCCAAAGCAATTACAAAAACAAACAAATGAAACGCGTCCATTCTGCAGGAAATTTTTTTTTGTTTTGGGAGGTGGACTTCCAATAAATTTAGGCCACATCTTTAAACAAACTGGAACGAATGCATTGCCTAATTTTACAACTTTCCTGGACATCTTTTGCGCATTAGGTCATTCACTTTCCTGTTAAATTAATTTCTGAAATTGAGAAATCAGGACAGGGTAAAGGATGAAGGGAGGAGGATCCGATCCGATTTTGCATAGAACTGAAACGATCTTTTTCAACGATAAGGAACATAATTAATTCGGCGTATGCCTTTTTTTTAGAAGACACTTTTTTCATTTTCATTTCCTAAAAAAGTTGAAAATGTAGGCCACCAGATATTGATCCCCAGTACCCAGAGCAATATAAATATCATATTCCAGGCACATCGCGCTTCATTTTTGAACACCTTGGCGCACCCCAAAATTTTGAATTTTTGTGAAGGTAATTCTTCCATCCACAATCCAGTATGAGATAGCACGGAGGATTCAATTCACTTTATTAAGATATTAATATTTTCCAGACAAACTATGATTGCACAAATGATGTCAACCTCGAATTGATACTTGCTGTTTGAGCCAGTGACAGCTACAGTTCAGTTCATTTCTAGGATTATATAAATCATGAACAGCTGTGACAGGGGACAATTATAAGGCAAAAGAAATCTCTTTCGTACTTCACGAAACATGAGACCTACTTCTTCATTGATCGTACCTTCACAGACTTGTGAGTTCACAAAAACGTAGATGTCTGCAGTTTAGGTCTGTAGTTTAGACGGAGTCAAGTAGAATTTCATATCATACTAAATCCAACATATGGTTTCGTTGAAATGATCAAAGAGCATATAAATATTTATTGAACAACTACCATACATGCATTCAAGTACATCGAACAAACCGCCACTTTCGCAATTCTACACAATGTCCTTAGAAATTTCTAACCCAGATATACTTTCATTAGCAAAGTTAAGATTTACCGTATAAATATCTATGTTCATAATACCAATAACATATTTACTTTCTCATCAGTAGCATTTTCACTAACTAATATAAGGGGAATTAGATGTCTGCATCGAAATAGAGTAGTTCATTAAAGTATTTTTTTTCTCTCTCTCTTAAACAACCAAATTACCAAACTAATTTTTTGGAAGAGATTCACTCAACTATAGCAACCGTTCTTAATCCTAATGAACAAGGCAAGCAATATATAAAATAAGAAGAATGAGCACTTAATATAACTACACCTAACTTGCACAAATCTATACGAATCACAAATTTCACGAAACTTTACCACTAACCAAATCCTTGATAATGTCCAGCACCTTGTACCGTGAAATATTATCCAGTGGGATACTTTTTTCAACACCGCAACTGTATCTAAAATTATGTGACATAACTACATAACGTGAGAAGTGAGAATTATGTGGAAACAAAAGCCATTTTAACGAATCTACTAAGGCAGCACTAACATCTTTTCTTACATTCTGATACGACGCGTAGCCAACAAGATCATTAGCAATACAGGAAGCCAAATAGGGCAGTTTTTTGCGAATTCATGGAAATGGGCTTAGAACTGGTATGGCAACTAATTTTACCGGGGGACACATGAGAACTGCAGTGGTTCTCGAGGGCCGACCAATACACCTAACTCAGTTCTATCCAATAGCCAACCAGAGATGGAAACTCTCTCTCTCTCTCTCTCTCTCTATATATATATATATATATATATATATACGACT
>NW_018108638.1:18775-20760 GCF_000183805.2 Loa loa | reverse complement strand
TATATATATATATATATATATATATATATAGCCAATCAGAGACAGTTTTCTGCCAAGATGGTGGACGGGTTTCATGCCTAAGAGTCACTCGGGCGCGCAAAGAAAGAGCAGAGGGAGAAGGTGGCAGACTTCACCCGCGGCTTCTCGGGCAGAAAAAACTTGCTAGGGGCCGCGTCTGGCCAAGGGCTCCAGATGCCCAAGTCAGATTAGGATAACTAGTGGATAATAGCATCTTTAAAAGACTGAAAGAATCTAGAAATCTAGTAGTCTAATAATGATAATCTAGAAGTGACTAGAAAAATTCCGAAAGTAAACCAATGAATTAAACATTCAACCGTTCAAGCATTAAGTCGTAGTACAAGTAAGACATCTGTCAGCGGCTGATCTCGAACCGGTCAACACTGTTTTCCAATCATGGCATTTATTCATTACCGAGTAGGAAAGAAATATATACCTTGCATAAACCTTAGGTTGTACTCCACTGCATTCTCGAATCAGTATCGGGAATTGTCGGTTGGCCTTCTTTAAAGGTACATAATCATTTTCGATGAAATTTCGCACGCCAGCACTGGCTGCCGACGTGGGACACAGATGGATGCGTAGCTCACGCAGTGCTCCTTGTCCGAGCTTTATTGCTGCTCCCGAAGAAACCATTTCTCATCTGAAACAGATGCTACTAATAGTCTTTCTAAACGACAGAAAGGTCTTTCGAACGCTATTTGTAGGTCAGCCATCTACTATCAGTTATGGACTTCTAATATTGTGGGAAAAGAGGGATATAAGTATGGTATTGGAAAGAGTACGGATGTGAGTTAATCTATAGCTATGGGTAAGGATATTCGCAGTGTCTGCGGCACTGCGACATTATCTACCGCATTTCCTTGACAACTTATGATGAGATTACTGAACAACAGCAACACGAAATTCCTCTTCGCAACAATTAGTCCAGAAATTAAAAATAATTAAAACTTGACGAGTAAGAGAAAAAGGAAGACCCGGATGCAAAGATTGGCCGAAGAGACTTATCCGTCTATCCCATCTCATCCACCTCAAGTAGATATAGTGTCAGTGCGAAAACCTATTTCCCGAGACATTGGGTGTTGTTATAAGTGCACCAAGAGTTGAAAAGATGAAGAGCAGTACCATAAGAACAATCAGGTGTACATGACCGGATAACTCGATATGCCATTTGCTGTTCATAAATTGGAAACTCAATGTACCTGTTGCATCTGGCAGAAGATTTCTCATGGATTTAACGTTTATTAGCTATTTGTGACTGCTAAATATGCATATTTATTTATCAGATCATTAGTGACTTAATTACCTAACAATCGGATAGAGTAAGATGAAAGACTATTCCCTAACTTCCTTCTCCCACCTGCGCACGTACCCCTCACCGCAAAATGATAAGCAGCGGATCAGAAAAATCTAATGGGATCGCGGGTTGCACTACGGTCTAAGCAATCGGCTACGAATGAATCGGTTTCCAATGTGCATTAAGCCAGCGTGCGCTTACTCTCGGTGAGCTAGCGGATATTTTGAGGGGTCGGGTGTGAGGTCGCGACCTTGACTTTGACCTATTTTGTGCTTGGAGTCTGCGATCTTTTCTCCCGATCTGTCATCGTGTTGTACTAGTTTGGCAACTTTATTTTATTCAATTTCATTACTGCTTATCTCTTTGCATCCTTTCAGATAACTCCCGCTTCGAAGAATGTCCACAAAATCTACGGTGAGTTAAACACCTAACGGCCCTACATGTATTTATCATTTCAGCAAAATATGCTACTAGAATTGTTATAAATGAGATGATTCATGCAAAGTAAGGAGTAGACCCATACATAACTGAAAGAGTTGTTTCTGTTCGTTCTTGATCGCTAATTTGAACTTTCATATTACTATAAATAAATTACCTCAAAGCATATCATTAAATGATGATTCAGCGGAAAAACTCGTCAAATAATGTAAGTTTTGTTTAAATAAATTAC
>NW_018108638.1:15686-18239 GCF_000183805.2 Loa loa | reverse complement strand
GCCAGCGTGCGCTTACTCTCGGTGAGCTAGCGGATATTTTGAGGGGTCGGGTGTGAGGTCGCGACCTTGACTTTGACCTATTTTGTGCTTGGAGTCTGCGATCTTTTCTCCCGATCTGTCATCGTGTTGTACTAGTTTGGCAACTTTATTTTATTCAATTTCATTACTGCTTATCTCTTTGCATCCTTTCAGATAACTCCCGCTTCGAAGAATGTCCACAAAATCTACGGTGAGTTAAACACCTAACGGCCCTACATGTATTTATCATTTCAGCAAAATATGCTACTAGAATTGTTATAAATGAGATGATTCATGCAAAGTAAGGAGTAGACCCATACATAACTGAAAGAGTTGTTTCTGTTCGTTCTTGATCGCTAATTTGAACTTTCATATTACTATAAATAAATTACCTCAAAGCATATCATTAAATGATGATTCAGCGGAAAAACTCGTCAAATAATGTAAGTTTTGTTTGGAAAATTAGAAAAAAGTTTGAGTAATTTAGCGTGGTCGTGGGGATGGCGATAGAAATAACGAAAGGAATGAAATGGATGTGGAGGGTGCTTTAGCGTTAGATCTGGCAGAATTGGAGGCAATGTTGGCAATCGATAGCGAGCAAGTACGATATGACGAACAAGTCAAGGTTATTTTTCTCTCAGTAAATAGATTTATTTATCTTATTTCTCAACTCAGTAAGCAAATTAAAGATCGTTCTTGAGGAAAAATGACACATTCACATCATATTTTTTGAAGTGCTTTGAAAAATTTGTATTCAGGGAAGAGATTTTCAAAGGGACGAATGCTCTACAGCTTGTTCTTCTGCTGATGCGCGCGGTAGTCAGTTTGTGATAGAGTTTAATTCAAGAAAGAGAAAACGGTCGATTTCACAAGATGAAATGAAGTATGGAGTAGTACCAGATTGCATATTAAAATTTTTACGGGGATAATTTATACTTCTTTACAGTCGTTAAAGTTAAATCATGGAAATAGAAAGTTAAAAGGGTAAGGTTCATGTTCTCATGTCTTTTATGTAGCTTATTTATCACTGTGTTTGGTTTACAGTTTTATTTGGTACATTTGAATTTATAAATTTTATTCATTTATTCTAGAAAACGGCGAAGACGAAGCGATGCTAAAGGTCGAGTTTCTAAGAAGACAGAATTACCGCTATCCATAACAGATGATGGTAATCTAGAAGGTAGTGATTCAGTTAGCGATGGCAATGCATCTTCTGCATCGAAAGATAGATCTGATAATACGCGACCTCAGAATTCAGTGGTAAATTTTTTTCTTTTTTTAAATATCTGTTTGCGAATAGAAGAGAGAAATATGAAAAAGAAAGGAAGAATAGAAGCTTTTTATAACTATTGAAGATTATCTGAGAAGGACAGTATTCAGTTACATGTTTTTTCTTTTCTTTTTCTTTTTTTTCAGGAATCGAGACTTTTAATGGCATTAACAACTCCTGCACCCAAAATTGATGACAACTCCAGTGTTTTTACCAAACCTTCACCACCAGATGATGTGAAACGCAGAAATCCTCGTGTTTACTCCTACAGTCCGATTTCACGAACTCGTTTGACTGTTCCTAAACGTCAGTTTTCCCCGGAACCTGTTCGGAAAACTGCTAAAAGTTCGTGTTTTAATTTTATTAATAATCGAGTTCTGACGAGAAAACATTTCTGGCTCTATTGATTTGACAGACTTTCAGCAAATTTCAATATTTCAGTGGAACAAGTATTTCTTTATTCTTTTCCTTTTACAATCTAGCAACAGCCATCACTTTTAGTGATTAATGAATATACTGGTAAACGGTTCATTGACTGTAGTAGTTCTGTTTAGTTGTAGCAGTTCAGATAAATGCTTGTGTGTTTGATTTTGACGGGTTCTAGAACGTGAAGTTAAGGGTCTTTTTTTTCTTTATCCATTTATGGAGCGAAACTGGTATCACAAACGGTCTAGTTAAGAGTAACTTTGGGATAGTTATGGAACTATTAATTAGAAGATTTGTGACCTCCAACTATTAACGCTCAGTGTAAGAGCATATGTTACTTGTAGTTTTGATTGTAGTTTTGGTATCCAGGTTGTGGTTATAATACATTCAGTTATGGTGAAATCTCATTTATACCTTTATATTTAGTATTGATTGGTCCAAGAAGGATAACCGAAACAGTTCATTTGTCAGATTTGACGAAGATTTTGTGCAAGGTGAAAGTCGGGGAATTTTCACTGCCATCTGGCTTTACATTAAAATATAGGAAACGTTTTATGGATGAATCGAAGTCGGAAACAATTTCTGTGAATTTGCAAGGTTAGGTCTCAGTTTTAGACTTGAGAGAAAACTCATTCTTTTTTTACATTTTGAATAGCTCTAAGCACTTTGAGGATGAAAACTTTTTGTAAATTAAAAGTAAAAGCGTAAATTAAAAGTCATGTCAGATAGATGTATATTTGTATTCCATAACATCATAAAGATTTTGAATAACAGTTTTACTTGGTTTTGCTACGCATTTTTCATCCTGTCCTAACCATCTTTTCTTTTTTTTTTTTTTT
>NW_018108638.1:11087-15252 GCF_000183805.2 Loa loa | reverse complement strand
TCATTTTTCATCCTGTCCTAACCATCTTTTTTTTTTGCATTTTTCATCCTGTCCTAACCATCTTTCGATTCTTAAATCAACTTTGCAAAATTCAATTTTTCAGACGGCAAGGACTCGGATGACATAAATTCCTTACAGTTGTCTTCTGAAAACGATGTTGAAAATGAGTCAAAAAATGAAGCCTCAGTGATACATGATATTGCGATAAATACTGAACACAGTGTCGTTTCTGAGCAAAAAAAGTGACAGGGGCCTCTAAACCACCTGATCACTACCGTCGAGGGCGAAAGCGGTTGAATGTGAATTCTACTGCAGGAAAAATATTTTCTGCTAATTCAGTTGCCGAAACACCGGTACGTCATGTTGCGAAGGAAGAATCGCCAACTCCATTAAATATATCAATTTCCAAGACTGCAAAAGGGAAGCCACGGAAAAGAGCAGCGCTGATCAAATTGAAGCGAGGCAAACCTCGTAAGAAGTAGGGATTCTTGTGGATTTTTGTGTATTGGTTTTCCCTTTTTTCTTGTCAAACTTTCGGAAAGTAGAAGACTCATTGTTCATATAATTTCACGCTTGTCATTTCGAATAAATAAGAAAATAAACAAAGATTTAATAGGAAATGGACTGATTGCTCATATTTGTGTTTAAAAATGTGACATGCCTAGGATAATTTTATGTTTTGAGAAGCTCGCTATGGGGATATGTTAAATAAAATAAGCTTTGTTAAAACTGATTGGCGTTTGATGTCAAAGTTTTTTGAAATGGATAAATTTTTTAATTGCAATGCGTGATTGATGGGTGCGTTTTTAAATATCACTTGTTGCGCTTTAATTTAACTGCAGTTTATTTCCTCACTATTATAAATTTCCGTTTTTGTCGTAATCATTTACTTTTAGCTTTACATTTCATGTCTCCGGTGAAAATACACCAGACTCAGGATCACCGAAGAATGCTCCCTTGACCTTATGCTCATCGATAACCTCATTGAAGGATTCGAACTTAGAAGTAAGGATTTTAATTTTTTATTTCCGTTGTCATTCTTTCTGGAATTTGGAATGGATATAATTGTGCAATTAGTGAAAAGTCTCCGCATTTTAATTTTAATGAGATTATTTGCAGAAGAAAAATGTCCCTCAAAATTGGTGTACATCACTTGCAATGTCCCATCACGATGAACTTCATTGTTGTCAATTTGATATAAAATATTCTTTCTCCAAGTAAAACCCAAAGAATGAAAGAAAAAGAGGAATTATCAGTTTTATTAGAGGGGCTTCTCTTTGAAGAATATCGTAACAAGAAATAACATGCATTTTTTGTCCAAATTTCAGTCAGCGCAGAATGCATCACTATCCACAGCGTGTGTAACAGGTGTGTCACACTCACTGTGTTGCAGTGATGGTCGTGGCAATGAAGCTGATGAGGTGAGTTTCAAAAATAATAAAATTCTGAAGCAGTAATGAAAGAAAGAATTGGATGGAATTCTGATTTTCCAGTTATCAGTTGACTTAATATGTTGTAGAATTTCGTCACACATTCAGCTTGTAAAGATTATTATCGAAATCTTTTGAGTGATATTTCAGTAATTTATTGTGAAATTAATTTCATCCAAAATGAAATTCATTTCAGCATGAGGATTCGAAAATTGAAGTTCTGGATTCGGGTATGTCGGTGATATTCAATAACACTGTAGATGGATCCCAAACTAATAGCACCAGGAAAATGGATGACATTTTTGATGCCGTAAAAGATGATGATTATGATGTTAGTTTTGTTTCTCTTTGCTTAGAAAAGCAAAGGATGCTAAAAAATCACATGGGAAAACCACTTGTAGTTGCAATAGATGATCAAAAGAAGCCACTCTCTTAGAACTTAAAGTTCCATGAAATTGCAAAGTGTAAAAGACTTGTTTTGCAGGATGATGAACGTTTACATATTGTGGAAACCGGTGATGAAGATGATTCCTGTGATGCCAATAATCGGCTTTTTGACGCCAAAAAGGTAAGTAGCCATTTGTTGATTGTTAATCATCTTGATTGGTTGAGCTTTTGCACAACATTTTGATTATCAGAGGATGTTTATGTTTCATAATCACGATGTTTATGTTAACATATTATCGACAAAAGCCTTTAACAATTAATGGGTTATCTTCTTTTGCAACCTTAGTTTGGAGTTTCTACGTTCCTACGAATGATTTGTTGTAAATACTTTTTATGTTTAGGAAGGGGATCAGGACGACATTGTAACTGGTGTTATCGCCAAATTAATAGACCAGGTGTGTGAAGCACATTCACTGGGTGTTAACTTGATAATGGAACCGCTACGGCGTCCAAATACAATTACAGCGGAGGAGTCACGTCGCGTTCCACCATTGCGTATACGTATACCGCAGAGACGCGAGCCACGCCAACGTCGCCCTGCACGAGTACACGATTATTCTCCCCCATTACCTGTTAGCAGAATACATCGTTCTGAAGAAATGTTGAAGAAACGAACAGCTGTAACATCAGCGGAAGTCTCTAGTGATATTCCTGCAGAAGCACGGCAGAAGAGGTGGGTCTTTTAACAGTTAGAAATTCCCGGATTATGAACCATAATCACCTATGAGCCTTTAATTGTCCATTGTAAAATTAGATCAGTTGCTTAAACGCACGGTTTAGCTTGTAAATAACTTTCTCCGAGAGAGAAGTCCCATTGTATCCCCAACATACGATTAAGATTCATTTTTAAAGCACGGAGCAAGACCTATACTTCAATATGCCTACTTCCGGAGTCCATTGATTCTTTTTCTCCCGAAAGTGAATGAAAGGATTATTCCTAGATTAAAACTCAGACCAATCCTTAAAAAAATCGGAAATCCAACTGATGATATGGGCTCTTTGCATGCACTAAACTAGAAAACAATTATTTGAAAATTCCATTACCTTGCACTAACTTTTTATTTTGAATCACTTGCCAGACTCAGTAATACTGCTACTGATTCTTTGATATCAGGAAAATGAATTTACGATTTTTTTGAGGGAAGATTCTGATTAGCATCTAAAGGTAGTAAAGATAATAATTTTAGATTAGTTCTGATTTTCTTATGGATTGGTTAACGTATGGTATTTACAAGATTTTCGATTGTTCCTTTTACTAATTTGATACAGATCAACGGGGAATAAAGAAGGTCAGAGGAAATGCTCATTCAGTAACAAAGAAACTGATACAAATCTACGATTCCCAGAAAGTTTAAACCAGAAATCTTCTGTTCTGCCCAATCCGAGTTGTGTATGTAATTAGTTTTCGTGTCTATCAATTTGATCAATTTGAATTTCGAAATGGAAACTTCGTTTTTGGTCTGGACATAACTTTCTTTACACTCATATTTAGCTGAAAGTTTTGATATGTGATAAGTCAATATCCTGATCTTGAACAACGCTACGACTTTATTGTTTTATATATATTCAACAATAATTTAAAATTTTGAGTTTTTTTTTATATTTTCACCCTTTAACAGACAGATTGCTTTGTTTTACAGATTACATCTCCGTCATCAGTATTAGTAAGTAGTGGCCATGAAGAGGATATGATAACAACTTCGCCAGCTATTTGCGAGGGGTTTAGTGACGTAAATCCATCAACACTGTCATCTTCAGAACCTCCCCAATCGGTAGGTGCCCTTCCACTGTTTCATTTTCATTTCACTTTGTTCAACATTAATGTCGCATTATTCTAATGTGTTCTTATAACTTTCGGTGCAACAGACTGTAATTCAATGATTATATTCAAACTACTGGAGGGTCTTTTTGACTTAAAAAATCACAACATCCAAAAATATAGAAGCGTTTCGAATTGCTTTAGTAGCAGAAAAAATCAGTAGCCTATTCTGCTGCTCAATATCCTGAAAAATCATTAGTGGGTATGGCTTGCTGTTCATGGGCACAGCTTAGCAGAAATAAATGGATATATTAGCTGTATAACAATAATACAAATTAGAATAAATGGCACATTTGCAACTAAGCGAAGCATTTCAATATCGGTATTATATACTGAAGACATCAAAGGTGAATTCATTGAAAAGCAGTAAAAAATATGAATTCATGCTGTCCACCAACTCCAATGTTTCATTCCTGCTCTCAGCAGGAGTTGATGAGTGGTTCTGATATACGTCAGTTTGTATATGACC
>NW_018108638.1:0-10897 GCF_000183805.2 Loa loa | reverse complement strand
AACTTTCGGTGCAACAGACTGTAATTCAATGATTATATTCAAACTACTGGAGGGTCTTTTTGACTTAAAAAATCACAACATCCAAAAATATAGAAGCGTTTCGAATTGCTTTAGTAGCAGAAAAAATCAGTAGCCTATTCTGCTGCTCAATATCCTGAAAAATCATTAGTGGGTATGGCTTGCTGTTCATGGGCACAGCTTAGCAGAAATAAATGGATATATTAGCTGTATAACAATAATACAAATTAGAATAAATGGCACATTTGCAACTAAGCGAAGCATTTCAATATCGGTATTATATACTGAAGACATCAAAGGTGAATTCATTGAAAAGCAGTAAAAAATATGAATTCATGCTGTCCACCAACTCCAATGTTTCATTCCTGCTCTCAGCAGGAGTTGATGAGTGGTTCTGATATACGTCAGTTTGTATATGACCTAGTAGTTTTTAAAATAGGATTTGATACGAAATCATTGTAAGGCGTATAACATGCAAAATATTTGTCAAGTATGTTTTAACAAATCAGCAGCTGAATACTGAAATCTAATATTTTCAGGAATGTCACAACAGTTTGTTAGATTCAGTTTTCAAAAGAGGACATGAGTGCGAATCGACAGGTCGACTCACACGTAAAAGACCGATTTCCTATGAACAGCTCTATCCTTCTTTATTTAGCCGACGGCGTAAGTCAAATACCGTCAAGACTCCTGCAGTGGCACAACTAAATGTTTTTGACTCTGTTGAATCCGATGATACTAAACTCAAAAGTGGTACCGAAGATGGTGATGCTCTTTTGTCAGGGTACTTACCGTCGAAGCAAAAACGAAAACGCGCGCAGAATTCGATTGCTGATAGTCAGTTTTTATATTATTTTCAGCTAATTTCTGATTGTGATTCAACACTTCCTTTTGAAAAAATGAAATATGTATTTTCTTTTTTTTTTTTGAAAAAACATAGTGTATTTTAGGCAAGCATTCTGATGAGAAACATCAGGAATCGTTTGACGAAAAACTGGAATTTGATACAAATATTTGCAACTCCGAAGAAGGAAAGGTAATCCTTTCTGCTTTATAACATTTCATTTATTGCATCATAAGTGTTCGTATTTTGAATGTAGTCACGGTTTTACCTTACCTTCTCCATTGCTAGCAAATATAAAAAAGAAGTTTGGACTAAAATTTTCATTGATGCCAGTTTTTATATTGTAGTTCGAAGTATTTATTATCAGCTCGTTATACATCATTTATTTATGGATCAGATCAATTCTTGTCCGAGAAGCAGTAATTTGACAGATTATGATGGTGAATATGATGGAGCAAGCAGGAAGGCCTCAACTGATGTGATTAAAGCAGAGAGCATTGGAAGTGCTGCAGACTTACATCGTTCAGGAGAAAAAACAAGCAGTTCGGTGCGGGATGGAAGAACTCTGTCAATATCTGAAGGAGCAGAGCAAGGTAATTCATATTTATCAATCGATATTTATTGAAGAAAACATATCGGTAGTCTGGACCATTTTTTTCCGTATTTAATTATATTCTGGATACTAATCAACTCAGAAATTCTGATACCTCGCTTCATATGATGCTTGCTCAGTATAGTGCTTAATTGATTTTCGAATATAGTTATTTTACGGACATTAGTTTTAGATACAACAATTAGCTCTACGAGTATGCGTCGCCGCAGAGTCCGTTTAGATTCAGAAGGAACGAACGATTTGTCTTCGAACATGTCGCAGTCAATATCGAAAGGTCAACGACGGAAAAGCAGTATGTCAGTTGATGTTGATACTACAAAACCTGGTGAGATTATTTCGAAGTTGAAGATCTATGGTTCTGCAAATGCATATTTATCTTGTCACTAATCCAAATTGATTTAGTAAATACTTCATTTCAGAGGGGAATGAAATCCATATTTCTACTCGATTAAGAAACAAGCGAGCAGACTCAAAGTCAGCTCCTGATAAAACAAAGCAGAAGTAGGTTTGAAAGATGTTATGACTGATTTACGAGTTATAAAAAAATATAAGAGATAGAATTGTTAAAAACCCTCACTGCTTGATTCTGCTGGAAAAGTTAAATCAGCTTTACAAATTGCTTGGAAATCGAAATTCGGAAGGAAGCAACGCGGTTCATGCTAAATTTAAAAATTCGTAAAATGGACATTTGAAAAACTTTAACATTTGTAATAAATAAAGGGAAGTGGTTTACATTTTTATAATTTTTATATTCTCTTAGATGTTGCTTTTTTAATTTCCAGATTACCACACCAAAACATGCCATATTTCAAACGTATTGCTCAGCGCCGAAAACTTAATCCACTTGCCATTGGTTTAAAAAGTCGTTCAAGCGACGACAATCCGTCATTTTTCTATCGAGAAATCTTGTTGCGAGGGTTTGTTAATTTTTCGAACTGCGGAAGATGAAAAAATCACGGGATATTTAGCCGCATTATGTCGTTTTTGTTGGCTGTTGTATTGTATTTACACACCGGCCTCTCTACTGTTTTGAAGTTTCGGACAACCACACCATATCTTGATAGTTGAACATGCAACTATGGTTCAGTAAAACCAGGAGCTTATTTCTACTCGATTCTGAACTATGTCAAAAACTATTAGCTTATCGCATTGTTTTATTTAGAACAGACTAGATAATTTCAGATCTGATTGAGTGGGTTTATGATTTCAGTGATGATCTAAAAAAAGAAGATGGTGGGGATGCAGTTGTGGATGTGGATTCAGAATTAGCCGTCGAAGGTGATGATGAGGCGCCAGATGGTCGTTCAGCAATCAGTGTGGCATTTGAAATCAACAAGATCATACCGAGACCAGAAGTGGATAACGAAGAAGAACTGAAAGTTGAACATGGATATCTGCTAACGTTGGATAACGTCAAAACAATGTATCTGCATAATTTGAACTTCATGCTTTCTGAATTAGTTTAGCAATCAAATTGGGTGCATTTAATAGGAGGTATTGGATCAAATCTTTGTAAGCTGTGGGCGATATTGGGTTAATTTGTTAGAGTAATTTGAGGTGTTTTTGCGCAAGGTTAAACTATGGACTTGACTGTGCTGAGTTGTACCTGCAGAAAGATTTTTGGTCGAATTTTGTTAGGCGATATGATTAATTAAGATTTGCAAACGAAGTGCTGGATCGAAAGCGTTTACTGAATGACATGTTAACCATTATCTCGGCGCAGTATTGCTCCGAGGTTTCATCCCAGAATGTATTTGGTGGTGCTTCAATACGCTACAATACGATGGTGAAGAATGCCCACCGATTGCGAGATAAGGCTTTGCTATTCACTAAGGTTTGGCTGCAAGTTTTATCGAAACTTATTAGCGGATAGAATAACCATTTGTTATTAAATATCTTTCGGACAAATCATATGCGCTCAATTTCTGTTAGTTGAGTGAAAATGAAAATCAGTCGGTCCTCAATGTTTTGATTTTCCATCTCATTGTTTGATAAGAAAGTTCAGAAGCAGTGTTAACTAGTTATGAGCAAACCACAGCTAAAGTACTTCATTAATCAGTATGATTGTATTTATCTGGTTCTGGCTTTCTTAATCATGATTTATGTTTTCTCTGCGCATTTTCTGGTTAATATTCCTTTACTTCAGGATCAACGGGAGAATGCAAAATGGGCACACCAAATATTTCTTAGACATTTGGTTTTACCAATGTTGGCTACTTATATCGATTTGTTGAGATTTTGCATGACAATAGTTAGTACTATGTTTGATGTTTGTAGAATAGTTAGAATGCAGTTCGAAATGATTACTTTATAGACTTTGGCTTTTCTTATAATGCTAGAAAAAATCCTGAATAGCCAAACACAGAATTTTTCTAAGCGTGGAATCCTCTTTTGAATTTTTACGCTCTGAATGAAAAATGTTCCTTAATTTTATGAAGTCTTAGGAACTTTTTTTGGTTTTTTCATATTTCTCTGTTCATATTTAATATGGGTGTTTTTAGGGTCGGTATCTGCTAAATTTCCTTCTAGACCAAAGCACTACAGACAAAGTTTTGAACAAAGTGAATGCTTGCATTCAGGACTTTATTTCTGAAAAAGTGCTGGATCCACAAACTGTCGCTATCTCTAAAACGCTTACTGTGCGAGTTTTTTTTTCTTTTTTTTTAGATTGAAACTCATTTCGGATCTCATTAAACTTACTTCCTTTAACTTACTGATCCCTATTTATTAACTTTCATGTGCTGCATTTTTTACAGCAGTCGAGGAGCAGAAGATATGTATCATTTTTGTCCTATTCCGATGCGTAACAAGTGTCAGACTTCGAACTTGAGATTTCTTAAGATTTATTAACTTTAAAACGGATTATACTGAAATATAAAAAAGGAAGATTTCCAGAAAAGGCATGCAAAAAATATTTGTTTGCTGACTGTTTCACCGACTTTCACGCATGCTGAATATCGTTCAAGATCAAGATCACACGAATACATGTTTCGGTAAGCGTCTTTTGGTTCGTATTACTTTTTTTTTTAGAAATACTGATTAAAATCCACTTCCAAACTTCCAGAGAATTCTTCTCCATTATTGCCTAGAATGCGCTACTTTGAGACATATTTTTCTTTTTTTTTTTGGCGATTCATTTTCAAGGAACCCTGTATGATTTAAACTTTCAGTCTTTTTTTAGGGTTTTACTTCCGAATGTAGCAGATAGAGTGGAACCTGTACGATTGAATTTACCAGCTGCACAAGATATATCTGTATGTGAAGCTGTTGATTACTGCATCCGGTTGGTATCACGTAAGGTAGTGGAAGTGCATCGAAAATATCCAGATCTTAAAATTGTTTTGGTCGGTTGGGGAACATCTTGTGTTATAAATCATCAGGTAAGTTATGTATTTATAAAAGTGCAGTCCTTGTACTTGTTGAATAAGGAACTTTTGGCTGATCTAAATACTATTGTATTTCAGGTCGTTCAGTGTATGCCAAATGTATCCGCTATTATCAATTTTGCCTTTCCGATGAAGACAGCCGATGGACCACGGGGTGTAAGTTTCGGTTGCGTGGAATTGTTTTTGTGTTATTTTAACTTCGTTACTTTTGTATTCAATCCTTCTGGTAAATATTTTCGACTCTTTCCAGTTAGAAGATTTATAATATTGATATACTTGAAGCTCTTCGGGATAATTCAGAAATAGCATAGTTTAGGATGTTGACGATGATATACTACTTACATACTGTCCAACACTATTTGTTATTGGCGATCAGGCGACTGACTGTGATGTCCGTGATCTGCAAGTTATGGCAACAAGAATGATTGGTTTGTTGCCCCAGCACAGATTATGATTTTAAAAGAATAATAATATATCTAACATATCGTAGAAAGCGGAACTGCATATTTCTCGTGCTGAGTGTCTTAATGAACTACTTGTTCGTCATGTTTACTAAATCCATTATATGTTGTACATTCATCGTAGAATATTGAAACGTAAAGTACTACATAACATTTTAGAACATATCTTTGATTGAAAGATAAATAAAAGGCTACTGAATTTAATTTGTGACTTTCAGCCCCCACGGGAGTAATTGTTGTTGGTTCATCAAATTGTGATTTGCATCCCTCAACATTGCGGTTAACCATCGAGCGATTTACTCGTCGAACCGTACAGAGAGCCTTACTGGTGTGTTTCACTTATTTCAAACTCTGATTATATTTTGTATTTGTGGTATGTTGGTGCTGATTTTATTTTTCTAGTTGTTTTCGTATACCTCAACTAAGGAGCATTTTTCAGGATGATGTAGTCGATTTCCTGCAATTATATTGTTCCTCATCAACCACACACTCCTTTCGTTTGCATCCACTAAAGCTTGTTGAAGTGAATGATGTAGATTTGTCAATTCTGCGTACTTCCAGTCTTTTCTCGGGTAGTCAGACCAAATCAACTAAACCCGGCTCTATATTAAAAGCTGGCAAATAAGGTATACATCAGACAAGTGTATATTTAAAATGTTTTGTTTAGAGATTTATTACAAGTCAGGAATTTCCATAAAAACTGGTTTTGACGATAAAGTTAAAGGGAAATTACTTTTCTTCCATTGAGGTTTTCTCTGATCTTTCCCACTTCTATTTTACTTTGTGAGAACAAGGGATTCAAGAATTAAAGGGAAGGGAGTAGATATTAAAAATTCTATAAATATAAATCCCTTCCTATAAACGTTGTGTAACCTTCTTAAACTTGCTGTTAACGCTTTTTTTTTTTTCAGGTCACTGAATATTCTGCTGAAAAACACTTGTAAGAAATGTCTTAGAGACGTTCCATACAGGACCAATATCTTTCCGCAAAATGTGAATCTCATTATGCTTTTCAGATTACGTATGTATTTATATAGTTCACGCGTTCCATTTAGTTGTCATTTAGTTTGTTTAGTTGTTAGTTATTTTAAGGTTGTACGAGTAACATATCAACTTGTCCCACATTGAAATAGCAAAATGAGTTAGTAATGTTCGTGTTACATATAATTCAGTAACATATTTACTATGGGCTCACTAATGGCATTACTTTCTTCTGAGTTACTGTTTCGATAGTTAAACTGAAAAGGTATTATGGAAATCAGATAATGTACAGAGATGAGGGAAAGTAAATACTGGTGGTCGCCCACATGTTAGTATATTGCAGTTGATTAATTAATGCGTTATTTTTATTCTTTCCATCTCGACAAAGCATTATGAGTCAACGCCTGTCATGAACCATGAAGGTATTTATGCACCAAAAACTGCTCCGCAATCGAAATCTTCTGCAGTTCACAACGTTGTGGGACACTCATCCTACTGTTACTGTTTGATCTCGTTTTTACTTATATGGAAGTTGATTCTTAAGTTTTTTTGCAGTACTCTGAAGGTGAGATTTCATCGAAGATGGTTTTTCATTTTGATTTTTGATTGAAGCTTTATAAAAGTGTATTTTCAACTCTTTTTGTTCGAAATGTTTGATTTATCTTAGTTTTGTTGTTGATTCGGTTTCGAAAGTTTTCTGAGATATGTGTGTGCGTTCTTTTTTTATTTCTTTGGTTTTTTTCTTTTTATGTTTATATTTTACCAATTACATTGTAAGGCTAAAAGCGCCTTCTTTCGTTTCACAAAAATGCCGAGAAAACTATCCATTTTTGACCTTATCTGTATGTGTTTGGGATGTGACCTTCGACATCTGAACAATGGAAACACAAAGTTCTTTTTTCCTTGTGTTGATTAAACATTTTGGAAGTCTTTAGTACTCTTGTTGAATCTTGTTCATTAAAATTTAATTGAAGGGCTATAAATTTCTCTGAAGTAGAAGGAGTTTGCTAAAGTTTGCCAGTAGAGAATAGGAAAATTTCAAATTGACCTTTCATAGTGTCCCTTATGAAGCTAATTGGTCAGAACTATTTCTTGCTTTTTGATGATAGGAAGTAAATGAGAGAAGAAAGAAGTGCAGGACAGATATAACACCAATATAGTCTTGTCTGAAGGGCGGCACATTTTGGTCCATATAGTCAAATTTTTATCCTGCTGAATATACTACCTACTGTTTAAAATCATAGAGGAGTTGAATCTTCTTCATTTTTTTTTATTTGTGGAAGCTGGTCTGTTCATAACGAATTGTCTATGCCTGAGGCTGAAACTGACTAATATGCAATTTGATAGGTGATGGTCGCAAAAGAGTTCGATATGCAGAATAAGAGATAATATGTTATATGTTTACTTAAAATTGTAATCAAGGAGGAGAAAGGTTGTCACATTTTGATCGAATGATAGTGGCTGTTTAAATCATTTCCATCAGACTACATTTGCTTTTGGAAGACCCCCCATGCAGTAAGCAGTGACTAGTGGGGAAATGTCCCCGTGGTTCTGGTGGTTCTGGTTTTGGGTTTGGTATGCCGGTTTTTTGATTTTCCTGTCTTTTCTCCCTCTTCAACGGAATAAAGGTGAGTGAATAATAATGTGATGGATGACAAGTTCTCTGTACAGAGGGGATAAACCAGTTACCAAGAGGTAAAAATCGTGATAACCTATTAATATGCTCTCCTCCCTCTCCTCCCACCTCATGGCATGGGACCATTCATGAGCTGCATATGTTCCAACAAATTTCCTTATCTAGCTAATATTTGCCTAGGGAAGTGTCAATTACACATATCCCATGTTCATTATCAATTCTGTCTCAAGCACCTGTGATGCGACACATTTATTTCATTTTAATCAGTTAATTGCTTTTACAGAATAAACTTGACTAAATTACATTTGCTTGTGAATGAACATTGCTATGTATAAGTTGATTAGATACGTTGCAAAATACACTGGGAAAGTTAATGAAAAGGTCAATAGCCTAGTCGATACAGATCAACAAGGCTATTTGGATCGAAAATTGTTTGAGTAGAAAAGATATTTTGAAATGTGAAAATGGAAAAGATAATCAGAGTTGACATTTGGAAATGTACGTGGACAAACAAATATATAAGCAGTTGTGCAAGAAGTCTTTCTCTTACGAAGAACATATAATTGTAGTTGAAAATTTTACAGGTGATGGCAATTTTACGAATGATCTGATCCGATTTGATCTGATCTGATCTTTACTCTCTTCCATGATTTTTTGAGAATAATAAAAATTGTGGTGTTATGGGAAAATTACCAGTAGTTTTAATTACTCCACTACTACTACAACTAAGTTGCTATGTTGTAAGTTTATATGCATCATTATATTTTCATTTTATCATTTGGTTGGAAGAGAATTGATATGATACAATAGCTTGCATCTTAAAATGTTTATGGTATGAATTTAAAAAATATTAATACCATTAAATTCAAAAGTTAGAATTAAATTTAAATAGACTTGCAGAATTAGCTTTTAACAATCTGTTTAATGGATGTGTTAGTACTGTAAACAGAAAGTTTTAATTGCATTCTTCAAAAGAATAAAGCATTACTGGATAGATCGTTAATAATGAATTTCTGGCTATTGTTATGATTCACATTTTAGTGCATCGGTCTGGGTGGTTCCAGCTTTCCTGAATGCTATTCGAATCATTTTTGCTCAAAAGCACATGTACGGTTTTCATTCAGAATTCCTATAAATTTAAATTTAAATTGTAGAAATTGTAGCACTACAACTGTGCATTCAAATATTTTTGACTAAAATTTCAGGTCTAATGGAAATTGAGAAATGATTGGAAGACTGCAAAAAAAAAAATTCAGGTTTCTAAAGTAGTTCATAAATGAAGAAATTGTTGAATTCAGACATTTTTTTTCACAGAATGTAAAATCGTTGAAAGTGCGAGATGATAGAGAAAATAATAATGAATTGCGATTTCTTCACTAGACTCGAGTGCCATCTCCTTTCATCTCTACGGTTCTGCATTTTAATTAAACTTATGATAATTGTAATCTTAGACGATAATTTCATTAATTATACCAATTTTATGCAGAAGAAAAAAAAACAAACCTATACAAAAGGACTGGCAATTTTCGCTTGCAAATTAAATGTCGAGTTATATTTGCTAAAGAAATTAAAATTTCAATCCTTACTTGAAGCCAAAAGCTATCACAAAAAGTGATAGCTTTTGATGGATTTGAAATATGCTTAAGCTTGGATGTTAGAAAGTTTTCTAGAGTATTGTACAGAGGAGTATTTGATTTCTTGTCAATCGGTTCTGAAAAGTGTTGACATCCTTGAAAAGATTTAAAACTTTTTTTGGCTTGGAAGGATTCAAAAGTAAATTTACTTGAAGGTTAACGAAATTTGATTGTTTTACTATAGATCAGTAATGAAAGTGATGGATTTTTGGAATGTTGTCGTAAACGAGGATTGCCGGAAGTATGCTTACGGAAATGCTCCTACGTTAATTATGACCAGAATATCGTAAGTTCTCCGATTTCTTCCTAATCTTTCCACCACTTACTAAAGCGTTTTTTTTAATGTGTAGTTTGTATCTATCAATATCAGAATGTTTTAACAGTGATAGAAACAGATTATAGTAATTGATACATAGAACATAAGTTATCATTCAAAGCAATCTTTCTTATAAAGTCATTGATTTATAATTAAAAAGCTATTTCTAGCATTTATGAAAGCAAAAATTTAAGTTGGCTTCACAATATGTCCATTTATATAATTAATTAAATTAGTTTAGTCACGCATCTCTCTTTTTTTTAGCTTCGAAGAATGCTCTTACAAGTAGATCCATGTCCTCTGTTATCAGCTAGTGATATCCATTTTTGTGCGGCGCAGGGTTATGATCATCGGTATTGCTGTATCACGAATGGAGTCACGACGACATTTGCAGGACAGAAATGCTTAATATTTTGTGATCAGGTAGGTTTCTTTTCACCAACTTGATTTGTACTTCTAATAAGATAGTTCATAAAACAATCTTTATGGATATGTGTGAAATGAACGAGAATATATTTGTTAAGTCCAATTTTCTGTGGAAGAGACATTTCTATAGCTTTTTAAATTTGAATGACATCCAATCGAATTCCAAACATCACGTGTAAGTTTCACGTAAGTCAATGTTCTTACAACATTTTTTCAGAGGACACAAAGTAGAACCATTCTTGATGTGTCATATTTGCCGTGTTTCGAACGTTTCGAAAATATAAAAGGATGCTTTTGGCGTTGGGCTCGAAAACGCTACCAATTGGAGGAAATATCAAAGAAATCCGAAATAGATGAATTGAGAACGAGCTCTGATCATATGATACAGTTGAGTACTGAACAGCCACCATCACCATTCAATAATTATAAATAATTAAGAAATGAAAAATCTTCAAAACAGTTTCTGAAATTTGTTTTGTACCATGGAGTGTGTGTGTGTGTGTGTATGTGTGTGTGTGTGTGTGTGTGTGTGTGTGTGTGTGTGTGTGTGTGTGTGTGTGTGTGTGTGTGTGTAGTGTGTGT
>NW_018108637.1:35972-45996 GCF_000183805.2 Loa loa | reverse complement strand
TAATAATAATAATAATAATAATAATGAAATAATAATAATGATAGTAATAACAATAGTAATAGTAATAATAATAACAATAATAATGACACAATACTAGCGATTAGCTGTGACGGTTACTGTCATCAAAAAGAGCAATAAGTGCTGGTGGTAATTATGAACAGCGATCTTTAAAGTTTTCAAATTTGATTGTTACTTAAAGTAATGATGAACTTAAAAAGGAAAAATAATCTATGATGAATTGAGTTAAACCTCATAGATGGTTCTCAAAGCAACTTAATTATTATTGTAAAAATGGATGTCAATATAGATTATCAATTGCTATCAGATGTTATCATCATCTATCAAATGTTCAAAAGAAAAAGTTGTCAGTTTGAATCTTATCAGTTGAGTTTTCTCAGGAATATGAAGATCTCTACATGGTAAAACAGAAGGGGAAAAGGAAATAAAAGAATGAAGCTGTCGTACTGTTATTGATATTTAATATAACTCAACTGATAATCATAATGGTTTCGGCTATCATTTCAAGGGCTTATTCTTTGTTGTTGAGTCTAAATTTGGATGACCAGTAAATTTGAAAAGGAGTGACTAGAAATGAAATTTTGATGACAAAACTATTAGAAGAAAATTCAGAAATTTAAAACTTTAGATTGCTCAAAAATTATAAATGAAACTATTTTATCTATAAATATTTTCGATTGAAAAAATTTGAGCTAAATTTAAAGTCTATAACGAAAAACAACATTTTTTTATTCTCTAATCAATTAATTTTCTGCGCCTTTTTTTTCGAAGCTCATTCAATTAAAACTGATTGATTTTGTGGTTACAACAACATGTGATATTTCAAATACTAATTCGATTTCAAATCTACGAGTGAAGTTAAAAGAAATTTACATATATATTTGAAATATGTGCAACAGATGTATATTTCTGCGTTTGAAAAATAACATTTTCTACAATCTAAAGGGGTACAAGCAATTTATTTCTATCCATCTGGTATATATCGCAGATCCAAGCCGTCGCCATCATCAACAGCATTACCAACACAGTCGACGCCTGTCGCCATCAATAGCAAGGATAACCTCCCTCCCCCTCCCTCTTTCTATTATAATTAATGATATACTGTAGTGTGTGTAAGTGTGGTGTGTCTTCACACCGATCATATTAATCATCGAAATGTGTGTGCACACACGGAGGCATACACGCACACATACACACACACACACACACACACACAGACAAACATATACCCATAGAGCGACATAAACAGAAATAGAAATACATTAAGCTTAATCATTTATGCAAATTTATTTCAACCACAATAAAATATATTTATAAAATTTATATATAATACGACAGAAGAAGTTCGATTAAAATTTTTAAAAATACAAATTATTCCAACCATTCATTTGCATTAGGCAGGAAATTCTGTTGTTAGTACATATTTTAGCATTGTTTTAAAAGAATTTATGCAAATAGATGATGTTTTAATGCTAGCACTTTCTGATTAAAAAATGAATTCCTCATATGAGGACAATAATTCTTTCCAGCAAGCAGTAAATGAGTTTTTCTCAGGAACCGTTTAGGAAGAAAAAAAAGATGAAGAAAGTTTCTTGTTCATACTATGAAAATTATCTCCAGCGTTTGCATTGGAATGATAAGACTGTTACAGTTTGCAGATCTTTAGCTGGTCCAATCCTTGACCTTTCCTGATATTTAAATTTGGAATAACAATATATCTGAACTTAATTAGGCTCTCCAATCAACCAGTTTCAGATATGCAAATTTCGACATATCAGTTGAATTAATTCTCATACCAAGTTAATAAATCTTCATACTTTTTCGTTTTTTTTTCATTTTCATACAATATCAGTGTTCATTTTGCTTTTAAATTCAACAATAATTTTTAAAAATAAAAGAATAACTGATTGATGGAAGTTTCATTCTGTTAGGTAACAGAATAAATTTAATTTATCATTTTTAGAACAACAAAATTATGCATTTTGATCAATTTCGCCGCTTTTTTCCCCTAATCAGATGAAGTGTGATAATTTTAAAACGCTAAAAAAGATGCAACTTATCTTGATTCATGAGGTACTAAAAAAAAAGAAATGTCATTAGCTTGCTGTTGGTTTGTTTTATTATTTTGTTTAATAACTTTGAACTCAACTTTCCAAATGAAACTTCTGAGTTTTATCACCTAAGAGTTTGCTAATCATTTAGATAAATTTCGATTTTATATTTCATTTCACATTATTTATCATTGGACATTATATTGCATTATCAGGTAGCATAGTTCTATTATAATTCGTAATTTCAGCAATTTGAAATGAATTGAATTTTGCAACTAAATTGGACAAATTTACATACGTCCAGTGAATGTTGAATTAATTACAAAACCACTACAACTGTTTTCTTTGCCAGCAATTAATTTTGTATGTAAATGAATGTAATTATTTAATGAACGAATGCATTGACAAGATATTGCTTGTAAAGGATTAAAAATAGCAAAGGGGGGGGGGGGGAAAAAAAGGAAGGAACATTGATAAATTGATTAAATGATCGTATACCTCAAAAGGGAACATAGTTGTCCATGGAGACAAAAGACTATGCATTTGATGGAAATGTTAAAGAAATGAATTATTACTTCAATATGCATTGTTTATTTGGAATATAGTATTAAACCTTTCAGGTAAGCTTCATTCAGCCATTAAGCTAAATAGTTTTTTTAGATATATTCATGGAAATATTTGCTACTAAGTCATAATAAAGTATATTATCATTATTTATCACTGGATAAGATGATAAGATAGTTAGAAGAGAATAAAATTAGTCTTTTAAATCTTTGAAAGAATATGTGATAAAATATGTTAGTAATAAATAAAATCCTTTAACAAAAAACTTTTTCACTATATAAATGGAGTGGAAAAGAGAGATGAAAGAAAGGAATTTTTTTTATCAATTAATATTAGAAAAATGTTGCAGGAACATTATTATATTAATGCTCCAAAAACAAAAATAAAATTCGCTTATTAACAATTTTAAAATTATCGATAATCAACATTTCATGAAATGATTACCTTTGACTTTAGAAAGAACTAATTCATCAAATAGCTCTTTACGAAATGAAAAAAAAAGGAAAGAAAGAAGAGAAGTTGAGGTATTGGTGTCGGAATGATCTGAGAAATTTCTGCTGAATATGAAAAATGACGGTTTATCAGCTACAACAGAGGAAATGCAGAAAATAATTTTTCACAAAATTTGAACAGGAAGGAAAAAAGAAGGGTGAAAAGGAAAGAAAAAAAATGAGCGGAGTTGCAGCCCGAGCGTAATTATCTGTGAACGTCACCGCCACTACCGTATACCAAAAAATGCCATGTAAGAATTAAACACTTTCTGCGTTATTTTCTTTTGTTTTTTTTTTTTTTTGGGTACTCTATATATTACTATTGGTTGATTAGGAAATGTAAAGTTTAATTGGAAGTTTTACTATGCTACATTACTTTATAGTCCATCGAATAACTGAACTGGTACTGATGTTACAATCCGATAGGAAGTTGCTGTATCTAATTTATACATCTTAAAATCAGCTCCGTTTATAACCTTGATAAAGTGAATTTAATCAAAGTTATCGTATCAGTTCTGCTACAAAAGTTGTAGGATATCAGATCTTGCATTAGGCATTCAAAATAAATTCAGCGTGACAATCGTTGAAACTTGTCCTTTGGTCAGGTTTTTTCTAAAACCGCTTCAAACAAACCAGTGAAGTCACGGCTGATTCTTAATAATGGATTAAGTGTCTATAAGGATCTACGATCTAGTTTTAAGTCATTCCTTTATCACTTACATCTCACTGGAAAACTTAGTCAGTAATATTTTTAGTTAAGTTATAAAAAAACCAATGAGAAATGGTCAAATGTACCACAGGAATAATTTAAAGTTCGATCAAACAGTCAATTTTATGACATAAATAATAAGGGAGAAGTAAAAAAGTGATGGGAATGTGATAAATTGAAAATGATAATCAAATGGAAACGACATTACCGCTAATGCTAACTATATGTCTTTCTGCCTGTCACTTTCGTTTTGTATGAATCAAAATAAGTGTATTTATGCTGATCAAAATAAGCATATTTATTATTGGTTAATTAGATTTTCTTGGCTAATTTCTTCGTCTTACAATATCTAATCTATTACTTAAAATTTCTTACTTAACCGTAATTTGAGCACTTCTTTCCTGGATTACTGCAAAAATGGAAGGAAAAAGAAAAATCCCTTGGAAGGAAGGAAAACTTCTGGAAGTTTTAAAATGAAATTCGCATCTTCCAAAAAATAAATACATAAATACTATTCGATGTGCGTGACTCATGCTTTACAGCTATTTGCGGAAGCTTTTTATGAATATAAATGATTGTTTGACATGCATTTCTCATTACCAATGGATGATCCTTTCCTCATTTTTCGGTCGTTTCTAAAATTGCTCAAGAAGAGAGGACGAGAAAGCTCTAAAGCTTTTAGCCTCCTAAATAATATTAGCTATCAAGCCACTTTTTAATCAGTTTTCAAGCATACTGCATTGTCCCAACAACCAAATACTGTCAATCATTTGAGAAACGAAAAAAAAAACTGATAAAAATTTGCATAATAAATAATTGCTGATCTAGTAAAATGAATAAAAAATATATTTATTTTCAATTAATCTTAGACAAATTCTCAGTAAAAAAGAAAAGGCAAGAATAAAACATATGAAAATGGCATTTAAAAAAATAAAAATCGTTTGAAAAAAGAAGAAAATCCATTTCATCTATCTTAGACGAAAGATTTTCTCTTATCCTGTGCCTCTCATCAATTATCATACTGGATGAAAAACGATGATACTATGATATGGTAAGCTTTATTTGCATAAGTTTCATAAGTCTATCGAGATATACCGGAATATGAACAGACTAATTCATTTAATCTGTTATTTCTTTAATGTTGTATCTAAGAGGAAAAAAAACTAATAATGCAATGAAGAAGATGGATCCCATTTGAATCAAAGTAAGATAGTAAAAATAAGCAGATGGGAAAGCTTGAAAATAGACTAAAAAGAAATAATTTTATCTCTTTCCAGAATTGCTATTTCAAATTTGATTCAAATTTAGTTTGCATAAGTTTCGGAATTCAATTTTTGACTATTTAATTATCTTTTAAAACTATGTTAAACTAAAGTATATTGCAATTTCATTGACATTTGAATGATCAAATATTGATATTCTTGCATCTAGTTCTAGCTACGATTATTTGATATGAATTAATCAACTGCAGCTGCTGACTTATTATTACAGTATGGCATTTGCCGCACATTAAATTAACTTTCCTATGCTAAATTTAGCATTAGTCTCGAAGTAGCTCTAGATAAATAATCAGTGAATCAATGAAATATTTCACAAAATTACCATAACCCTGACACCACATACAGTAAGCATAATTTACCTGCACTATAATTTTTAAACTATTGATGATTTGAAACAAATTTGATCGAGCTAATCTGTCAGCAGTCTCGATAGCTTTATTCTACTACTTGTATGAAAGAAGAGCATAATTTACCCAAAAGTACATAATTTACCCAAACTTCACATCAAATATAATTTCAGTGCCTGTTTAGAATTGAAAAACTTATTTCTAAAATTATTTAAAATCATTTTTTTAAAAGTTATTTTTAAATTTAAATTAAATGAATCATTAACTAACCACTAGCTGAATGAACCCGTGTCATCCACGGATAAACGGCCACATTATTCTTCTCTTCATCGTCTTCGTCCTTTTCACCATCTTTCCCATTCTTATTCCACTCTCCGTTATTGTAATTACAAGATGAACTCTGCAATTCAAAGAAAAAAAGAAAATTAGTTTCAAAGTTTTGTATTGAAGTGAAAAGAATAACACAAAAATAGGAAGTAGTTAGGTTTGAGTTCATATTTACTTCTTCTTTTCTTTTTTTAAATTTTGAAAAGCACTTAATAAGCCTTGCAATCGTTAATGGTTCCAATAAAATTTCAATCAAGAAATTTCACTTTAAAATATCACATTGAATTAAAGTATTTATTAAACATATGAAATTTACTTCAAACTAATAACAATGAAGTTATATTGTATTTTTAATACTAAAAGAGAACGAAAAGTCTCAAAGAAAAGTTAATGAAATAGTTAAATAGAAGAATAGTGCTATCCAGGCTAACTTAACCTTCATAACGTTCAGCTATAATAGTCAAGATTTTTGAAATTTTGATTTAACACTCGCTACCTTAGTGCATGTGATATACCAACGGGTAATGAGATTAGAAAATAAGCGAAGATATGAGGAAGAATAAGATTGAATAGTCGGTTCATCAAACGAAAGATCTTATCAAATTATACTCTTAAAGGAAGTTATGTATGGATGAATGATTAACGATGGAATGACAAAGATTAGTAATTATTGATTGTTTCTTAGTAGATCTTATTCAAACGTATATTACACAATCTTTGTTATATTGAAAATAGCACCTTATGGTAGAATAAATTAATTGGCATCATAATTATTAATTTCACATCACGTAGATATATGAATGAATGAATGAATGGCACGGTTTGCTTGTCCTGATTTATAGCCAATGACATCCAGGTAAATACAAATTACACCTGCATGGAAATTGTGAAAAATGGAAGGTCAGGGATAGGAAGTTACTTAAAAACACATTATCGATGTAATAAATCTGAATTAATTGGCTCAATGCCTTTCGTTTGATTTATTAAAACTCATTAACAGTGAGTGAGCATCCGTACCAAAACTAACGACTCTTTCAAAATGTTGCCATTTCTTTCAAAAAATTTCACTCTCAAATTGTAACGCAAAAAATTTTTGTCTTATTGTTAATTTCATTAATAACCTCTAAGATTTTAAAAACATCAAAGTATTATTTCTCTTCCACCAGATCTAATTGTTTTCATTTCTTCCTAAAAGTTATTATTTTGCTTTTTTTTTTGTCTTTACCATATATTCATAACTTAAGATTCAGTTTGTTTCTAGAAGCTTTCCACTCTCCAGCAATTACGAAGATTAACGAAGGTGAATTTTAGGTTAACCAGCTGCTTGCTTTTTTTAATTGCCTGAAGAAAACTTACAGTATCCGTCAGATTATCTGCTACAGTAAAATGATGTTATTATTACCCGTTATTATAAAAAATAATAACTCCTTATCGACTTCTTAGAATGTCAAACCCTTCTCAACTCGCAATTTAATATTTTATGCAAATGCATTTCAATGTGTTGGCAAATTTTTTCACTTCTTCAATGATAAACGCAACATTTCATGGAGAAAGTCTTACATGACAACTAGTAAGACCTATATGTCAATGGAAGTTTGATTAATTAAGAAACAAATGACTTTCTATGACGATTTCATAGCAGATTAAAAAAAATAGCACCCTTTTGCTCAATTATTTTTTTCCATTAGATTTGGGATTTCAGGGATTCCAGACTTGTGATCCTAAAAATAATTCTATTTCAGAATCATTATGGTAAAACTAACAAGGTGCTAGGAAGATTTGATCTTTGAAGATTGTAAGTGTCAACAAACTCATTCATGTAATTTGAAATGCTAGTATTAGGATCCAAACTTGTGAGCTTCAATTACGACGTACGACGAAGATCAGAATTGAAACAAATTTCAGTCTATCATTACTTCCCAGGTCCTTTTCTTGAAGATTTAATCATCACAAAGTATTTCACAACAGAAACTTTAATTAGAAGCGAGCGCTTAGTGAAAACAAACTTTTTTAGAAATATTCACACACTAAGTTGTGAAAGTTAATTTACAATAACTCCAATTTTGTACTCAACCTATTCTAGATACCATTATAGTTATCTAAAAGTTACCAAAAGTTATCAAAAGGCAAATAGTTATCTAAAAGTTTAAAAAACAAACTAAGATTCTGACCTCATCATAGGGGTCTGAATCTTAGTTTATTTTTTAAACAGGGGTCACAACCCCATAACAGAGGTCGTGTAAAATCTGCCACTTAAGTTGGCGATAATTCAGAAGAGCAAATTCTACGCTGCCGAAATTCAGATTTAAGACTTTATATCCTGTAAGAGTGAATTTTCTCTAACAAAATATAACATTAATGAATTATTATAAAGTTAGAAGTCTTTAATTGTACAAAACATTGCAATAACCGGTCATTGATTTTGAGTATTATTAAAAAAAATAAGGCTTCCATCTATGATACTTCTAATATCAGCGTTTCTAATACGACGAGTTGATAACCGTTGTGATAACTTCAAGTACTATCACTTCCTCACTTTTGTAAGTCTGGTAAAATAATATTGCTTAAAATTACTCATCTATTACTTTTCTTTTCAAGGAATACTTTTAATGAGCAATTTTATGAAATCATATTAATCGTTTAATGATTACAAATTTTAAAACTGTTCTCCTAAAATTAGCTTCATAAATCTTATTATTTTTGCTTACTTCTCAAAGCTAATTAATCCAAATGAGCACCAAGATTTCTATAAAACATAAATGTACCGACCGGACCATGTTGACTGGAATCAGGAGCACTGTACTGCGTATTTGGATAATATGTTGAGCCGGAAAGTGGTGTAGATGCTGTTGCAGAATTATTGGTAGCTGTAAGCCTCGGATTTGACTGCTGCTGGTGTTGCTGTTGTTGATCATAGTAATAATTTGAGATCTCTGGTGCAAACTGCTCTGCTGATGTCATATTTTCGGATACTAATCATTCACCAGTCACAAGTACCAGTAAATTTGATGAAAATTTTCCAAAGTGACAAATCGAAACAGATTGCACTTATTCACATTTAGCTATGATAAACAGTGAAAATCGAGCAACGTAGCGTTGCAGCGCCACTTTAGTGCTGTATTGAAACATATAATATTGAATGATGCAATCCTCTGATGCTACACCAATTCCTCGTTTTCCCTTTTACAAATAGTCAATCTGAAATGTAATTCCTACAATTCACCCCGAGAAGTCTCTTTCCCCTTCCGCGACATCTCGTACCATCACCTTTTTCCCTGTCTTTTATTTTAGCAGCAGTTTTCCAGTTACTAAAACATCAAGAACAATCAAGGAATCAACGAGAAAAAGAAATCATGCGAAGCAGAGAAAAGGATCAGATAGAATAGGGTGGAAAGAGAGTTTTCCGATGGATGCCTTCCTACCCCCGCCTTCGGCGAATGGACGATCAGTGAAGGCGTGGCAACTAATAGAAATCCTTCACGTCAGACAACCACACAACATGCAAGCATACAGTCTGATAGATAGATACATAGATGGTTGGATGGATGGATGGATGGAGAGGTGGATGATGATGGTGATGATGATGATGACGATAATGTGATCCTTAGGATTATGATTGGGATTGTGATGATGATAACGATGACAGTAAATGATATATATATATATGCTTGAGGCAATCATTTGAAATTTTGCAAACAGTATGATAATGATAATGCTACTGTGATTATATTAAATAAATTTTCACATTCCATTCTAATCTGAAAATTCAAATTTGCTAAATATTGAAAAATGAAACTTCCGACCGTTTCCGTAAAAGTTTTCATTGCGAGACACGTGATATCAGCACTCCATGTGATGTCAGCTCTAATAGTTCTAATGGATAGATAGATTAGATAGATAGATGGACAGATATATAAGTATAGATATTACATAGATATTAATGCATTCATTCTATCTTAAACAACAGCATATTCATTCATTCACTCATTCATTCATTCATTCATCCATTCATTCACTTATTCATTCATTCATTCATTCATTCATTCATTCTTCATTCAAATATTCCTCTAAGTGTTTTCCCTTCCCAAAACATTGTCAAATCTCCTCAATCTCTTGCGTATTAAAGCATCAACAATCATTTACTTCCTTTACCCTTTTTGTTTTTGTACTTATATATATATATATATATATATATATATATATATATATATATATATATATATATAGTAAGAAGAAG
>NW_018108637.1:32352-35693 GCF_000183805.2 Loa loa | reverse complement strand
TTATTATATATATATATATATATATATATATATATATATATATATATATATATATATATATATATATATATAAGAAGAGAAAAGAGAGAGAGAGAAGAAGGGAGAGAGGAGAAAAAGAGACGGAGTGGTAGATATTCACAAGTTGTATACCGATATTACATGACTTAAGGCTGAGTTCATTTACTGAGTGTTTGAGATTGCAACATCGTTGTAACTATCCTGCACTCGAATAATTAGTTAGTTGTCAGTCACTCGGTTAGTCGATTGATTAACCCATCAATGAATGAGTTGGTGAATCAGTCCACTTCGTTGTTTTTATCATAAGTAGCAGTGTTATCAGTGGCGGATAAGGACTGCCTGGTCGCTCCTTAAATGTCGTCCAGCCATTAAAGGATGGATGACGGATCAGTGAGTCATATTGGCTAAGTCCCTCGATCATTGGAGACAGAAGGTGAGGGAAGTACACTGGAGAGAAGCGTAAAGTTTTGTAAGTGAAATTAGGGTATTGGTGTCGGGAGCATCGAAGAGTGGGAATTGCGAAGGGTAGGATGGAAGAGGCCTCTCCCTCTCAGTCATCTGTCAGAAGTTGTCGGCATCCCTCTGATGGCGGCTACTTCAAAACCCACTGAGTGGGCTAAAACCCCGACTACTGCCACATTCGAACATTTCCTTCTTCTCTCCTCTCCGAGAACTGATACGTTGCCTTCTTCCTTCCGCCTCATTCCTTTTCGTTCCCCTCACTGACTTACATCCTCTAAACTCCCATCAATTAAAAAAGCGCCACATTCAAAGCACTGATTCCCTTCGTTCCCCTCCACCCTTCCTCCTACCTCAATATTCCTGACCCCTTCCCCCGCACGTACCTACACCCATCCGCCCACTCACAGACAGACACATACACACATGCACACCCATATACATACACTTAGAAGGACTCAGTTTCTTCGAGACCCCCCAAAAACAGAGTAGAAAGAATGGAAGAAGACAACAATGTATGTATACATATACATATCCATACATTTAGCACAAAACCGAAAACGCGAAATCATCAATCAATTTCTCTCCTTTTTTTGTTTTTTTTTTTTTTTTGTCGTTGAGTCCATTTCAGATACTTCAATTTCTTGGCATTACACGACTTAATGTAACCTGTCTTATAGCCATTGAAACCAATTGCATTTCAATATCAAAATTTGAAAGTTTTTGTGATCAGTCATAAAACTTGTAAAATGTGTGGCAGGGGAACATTGAGTTTTTCTTTTAAAAAAAAATTTCTTCCTAATAAGCAATTGAAATTTGATATATGAAATGCCAGAAATGTAAATGAAAAATGAAACGATTAAGAGTAATAATGTAGAGGAAGCCTTCTCTCTTTAAATTGAAACAAAAAGAAAAAAAACAAAAACAAAACAACAAAACAAAACTTTCTTAACAAACACTCTCACTAACCAGCAACACAGCAATAATAGTACTGGGATCCGCCGCATATCACCAGATCATTTCCCTCAACTCTTCCTCTCATTTTCCCTTTTCTCATCCTCTCTCTGTTCACTGCAAATCTCTTAACAGCCACTACCGTAATACTCGGAAACTTATCGTCTAAATCCTTAAATCATTTCCGCAAGAACAAGTTTTTCCTATAAAAGACAAACATTTTTTGTGTAAGAAAAGAAAAGAAAGGGTTAACCAGAATTTAATGCATTTTATATCGTCTTTTAATGTTCTAATTAGCATGCTTATTATATATCTGACAATAATTAGTAATTGTTAATTAAACAGGATGATAAGTGCTATTCAAATAATAAAATGAAACCATTCATAATTGATATGCCAAGACAACGACTTATCAGCGGAAATAGTTAAATAAAATATAATTTTTGAGTTCATTTTCTAAAAAATAAATGCAACAGGTAAATTAAAAGTGGTGGAAGTAAAATCTGGATTTCAGCAGAAAGTACAACTTATGAGTATTAGTCAATAATTAAACAAAGAAAGGAACGAAGATAATGAATAACGAATTGTTTATACCGTCCAAAATGTTTTACCGGGAAATCCACGGAAGTACAAGAATCATATTAGGCAAAAGTAAAAAGAACTTTCAAGGAGTATTTGTCGATGTATATTTCAACAAAAATATTTGGATTAAATCAAATGATTGAATGTTGGGTCCATAAATCATTTTCCAAATTTGATATTCATGGCCATGACATACAACCATTAGAAGAAATGTTGTAACTAAATGATCAACTAGAGATGATTTCCATTCATTTATCTTTTTTTTTCGCCATTTAATGATTAATTCATTTTTAAAAACAACTCTTACTATAAGAAAAAAGGTTTCAAGAGGAAGGAATTGAAATGAAATTAGCTATGAAGGAGGATTCATCTGGGAATGGAAGGCTTATATAAGATGAAGAAGAAAAGAGTCTCTAGACATTTGGAATAGACCAGATCCGATCAAAGAAAATCGGAAGATCTTTAAAGTGATAAAAAAAAGAAGTCAGATATGAAATTTTCAAAGTTTGTAAATTCCTTACAACATCTCAGAATTCACGATCATATCCTGAAAGTTCTCTAAAAGTTTTTTTATCAGTTTAGCTAAAAAGATTATAGAAATGGTAGGAAAAAATGAGACATTTTTTTTATCAGGAAAAAAAGACATATCACTTTTAAGAAGCCAATTGCTAAATAAAATGGAAATGGAAAAAATGGATAGGAAGTGTTCCGGAAAAAAAAAAAAACAGTTCGTTTCACAATGATACTGAAGTGTAAGGCATTTATCGTTCATCCCTGTTGTCACATTTTGGTTGGCAAATTTGGATATTATCAAAAATGGCAACATTGGTCAGATAGCGTTGAATTGATTTATTCACGTCGTTAATAGAAACAAATGATCGGCGATTGTCGGATGATTGCCTTACTCCATCTTGTTAATGTGCCCAATAAATTAGATCGTTTCTCCTTGAAATCATGTTCCAACTTTGCCTCCAAAATCTTTTTTTTTTTGACCTCGTATATTTGCGCCTTATTTCGGTCAAATAAACCATTAAAAAGGTATAAAAAGTTCAAAACAAAAAACAAAAAGAAAAAAAATAAAATAAAAACAAACGTAACAATTAATCGTTGCAGAAAAAAAAATGCAACTTCAAATAATTCATAAACCTTAGAAATTCATTAATGGTCCGATTGAACAAGGATGCAATTTATTTATTTTTTTTCTTCTTTCTCTTTTACTTTCATCTAAAATTTCAATCATTTAAACGTCTCATTGCACCTCCTATACTTCTTCCTTGCTCTCTTTTTTTTCATTTTGATTTCCTTTTTTTTCTTTCTTTTTTTCTTTT
>NW_018108637.1:15538-31714 GCF_000183805.2 Loa loa | reverse complement strand
ACCAGTTCCTCTTTTGCTGTTAATCTCGGTTTTAGAAGGCATTGTCGAATAGATGGAAATTTTCAAAAATCGAACGAATAGTCCGTTCGTTTGATATTACCATTCATTCGTTCAACCATCCTCACCGATACTTATTCTTGACCAAAACGTTGTTGACCTGTTCATATCGTTCAAATATGCTCATTTGTGCTGAATAATTTTTCTACAAATTTCTCAATGCAAAAAATAATAAAAAAAGAATTGTTAATTTTTAAATGATAATATTTGAATTTCAATTTACTCATATTTTCTAAATGGTAGATATTGTTGGTGATCTTTGTTTACTTCATGATGCTATCCTTATCAATCTGGATGAAAAGTATCGTACTTCATTCATTGGGACAACACAATCAAATGTCTTGAAAAATATTGCTCAATGATAAATTTAGCAGGACTTTTTAAAGACCAATAATATGGAGTATTCCATACTCAACATAAAATGTGATCGATCGGATTCAATTTCAAAAGTTCAAGTATGTTGTTGAAAAAGAAAAATTTCATTACCAATTTGATTTATAATATTGGAAAAATCATTGTTTTACCGTATTAATTAGCATATGTGGAACTTTTTTTTAATAATTCACCCTATTAGTACAATAATCTGAGTTGTACTTATCATTCTGTTACCTACAAATGTAAATGTACAAGTATTAAGTGATAACGGTTGGATCAGTTACAGAAAGAAAGAGTGATTTAGTGTATTTTCTATAATTTTTAAAGTTTTAAAAGTTTTTTTTCAGAGATTCAATTGAGAATGATTGGCAAGATGGTTTTTGAAGTGATACTAACAATGATGTCCAAATCCAAGCTTACACTCATTTTATGTGAGCACACCTATCCTATCCTAATGACAGTTTGGTTTAGGCACTACTTAGATTTCTAATAGTTGGAAGTAGTTAAATGAATTAGCCAAAAGGCTATACCGTTTAAAGCGCCACATCCATTATATATCAATTTATGTAAGCCAAATAATATATTAAGATACCCCAGAAAATCCTTCGGTAAACATCAACAAATTATCGCTACTATACTGGTAAACTTCTAGCATTTACATGATGTAACTCTTTTCCAATTTTAACTTTTGGAATCTTTTTCCAGAAGGGACAAATGTAAAGGACAATGAAGTAAGTACCACTAAGATCATTTAAAACATTGATAGGCTATTTATGATATCATCTGATCAAGCTTTATCTTCCAACAAACAATCTGTTATATTAAGATTGACAAAAATCAACCGGACCAACCGGATTGTCGAAACCATTTCTTACCTAACAGTAGACTGAGCAAAATGATTTGACTTAGTTCGAAAAATTGCTAGCATGATCCATTCCTTACTATATATACTAATTCCATGCATTATCATGAAAATTTGGCTGCCTGAATGATGTAGATCCACTGATAACAACTGATAATACGAACAAAAGCATGATATCACGAATCATGAATAATGAACATAAATGAATAACAGTGATTCAATAATTGCCATCAAGCATCGAGCAGGATAAATATCAATTGAGCATAGGCAAACAAATAATTCTGTAATTGTTTAAATATATGAAGTTAAAAAATTGAAAAACAATTTAACTACAGAAAAACATGTATAACTTAGGGTTATGGATAAAACTATAGCAAGAATGTCCTGCCAAAAAAATATTTTAAGTAATCTAAGATCTTATCATGATATGATCAGATGATTCAGTGTACATATGACAAACAAAGATATACATGATATCTTAGTCAAAACTAGTTTATTTGAATTAATCAAACTTTTCTTCTAATTTTATTTAATGCATATAAAAATGATTTTTCAAAATTCTATAAAAAAATACCTCATCTAATTTCAAAAGTATCTCGATAGAGGTAAAATAACAATCCTCGAAGAAAGGCATAATATATCTGTATGTTTCAGCATGCCACAACTCCAAGAATATTCCTGTATTTTACAGTACACTATAATCATAACATATCTGTATGTTACAGTATACCATAACCATACGAATTTGATTTCTTACTTTGAGAGAATTTTATCAACATTTACTAAATGAGTAGCAAATAATTGTATGCCATTTGTCAACAATTTTTATTTTTTGTTCGCCCTTTTTTTTTCATTTTTGGTAACAATAGGAATAAAAAATTTCAGATTAGATGTTTATTTTTGCAACGAATAAATTATTTATAATTTTTAAAAATTGTGAACAAATTTATTAAAACTTATCACTCCACTATCAGAAATTGAAGGAAATATCACTTAGAACAGAGTAAATTATCAAAAGGACTAGCTTAGAATGTACGAACACATTACCTGTTTGATTTTAAATTGAAAATTTGGAAAGACGAAATAAATAAAAATAATAGCAGAATATTCAAATTCTTTCATATGCAAAGATGATTCAAAAATCAAATGCTTGATAATAAAAGAAATGTTTACTTTAATGCTATCATCAGATTGTTGAAAGACTTAATTTTTTAGTGCAAATTAATTCGTAGAGAGAAATTAAATCGTGCTTTGGATATCTTCTCAAAAAAATTCGGAAATCATAAATTTCAAATTTATTTCGAAATACCTGCCGTTTGCTAATTTAGTAATTTGTAGCAAAAAGACAACTGAGTTTTATTAGCATATTGGAAAATTTTAACGAATTTCTTGTCTGAGCAAATTGCCTACTAAATCATTTTTTATTGCTTTTTTACAATCAAAACAAATAAAATAAATTAAACAGATCTTAAATGAGACTTAAACTTGATGAAGCTCGATGAAGCTTAAAATATTGCAAGAAGTCTTTCGAATCGATAAAACCTCAAATATTATTCTAGTAAATTCATAACCACTGGACAGTTGACACTGAGAATAATGATAAAGTGGTTATAGTGGATGGTTGTAAAGATTTATAACTGTAGAGGTCAGCCTGTAGATATATAATTCAGGTAGGAAATTCGTAGAAACATATTCATATGAACATGAAGATATGTGCACAAATAATCTATTCCCATACATGGATAGATAATAAATCGTTACCAAAACGAAAAACGGATAAGTCTTGACTACGGTAGAATTTCAATTTGTATTGCGGTAGTGATAGTATAAAATTTATGGCGGCAATCTGAAGAAATTGGAAAGACCGCCCTTCTTTTTTTATTTTTTAGAGGTATCAACTATAAAGAGGAAATTTTATCAATTATCAAAAGAAGCATTTTGCTAAAGGAAGAATAAAATAATAAATAAAATTAAATTTTAAAAAATATATAAATTTTTGTTCATTCATTTTTTGGTTTTGTTAAAAGACCCAATCTCGAAGTAATTAAAAACATTGACTTTACGGTAGCTAAAGATATCAGTGGTATATTTCAACATGAAGCAAGAAAATGTTTTTTTATGCAATGGAAGAGCAAAACAACTTGAAAGATATAAATCAATGTTCTGAAGGATCAGCAAAATTTTTCTCATTGTTATATCACAGTTCAATTCCGTCAGCAAAAGGTATCGCTTTTTTTCATTTAAATTTCACCTTTAGCTTGCAATTGATCGAAATGAATCAAAAATTTATTCATTTAATTTCATTAGGATTAGCTTCATTAATTAGAAATATTTAAAATAATGGTTGAGGAAGTCATTTTAGCCATTTCATATATCGTATTGAGCTCTTTCTGAATGTTAAATAAATCAAATTTTTAAAGCAAAAAGAGGAGTTAAAATGAGCAAAATGTAGGCAACAAATCAAATTGGTCGATAATGCCGGTTGGCTCAACAAAAATTCCCAATTGGAAATATTAATTCAAAGGGAAATATGGGGGCGTTGTTCGATCTGAGCCGTAAATCAAGTCTCGTGGCCCGAAATTGTCTTCCTTAGATGATGCGGCCCATATTGTGCCTGTATGTCCGTGTGTTATAATCGTAAATCTTCGGGAAGTGTGTCTCCAATGCTAAAACAACCAGTCTTCTTCTAACATCGGGAACTATTGCCCTCATTTCTCATTTTGTTTATTTATATTACATCAATAAAATTATCATTATTATCATCAATTCCATCAACAATTTTACGTAATTCTTTTAATTATTCTCTTTCAATAATTTTTGCCCAATTCTCATTCCAAATTCTAATAAATATTGAATTAGCCATAAGTAAAGAACAATTTTGAAGTTTTCCATAGAATTTCACCATAATTTTCATGTTTACAAATTACTATAATTTATGCAAATTTTGGCATAAAATTATCATACTTTGATAAGCAATAATGTTTATTGAAGTTTAACATTTTATTGTCCATCAAACTCTAATTTCATTTCTTTTTCGCCTTTGCATCAATTAATGATCAGTTGGAATGATTTATTATCATAAATATAGCAATGTCAACTACTGAAATACTATCAGTCAGAAGTATTCTATCAGTACTTTAGATGGAAATGCGATTGTAAATTGATACAATCGTGCAATACTTCTTTCATATTAGTAAATTATTCAGCAATCTTATATTAGACTAAATATTTCATCTCTTATTTGTCAACTGCCATATTTCACTACCTTTTCTTTTCTTTTTTGTTTCTTTAAAGGAAACTTTTGCTGGTTTTACACCTGTTTTTCTTATTTTACCTTTAATGAATCGCAGAATTTCATTTTGTTTTTTTAGGCCTGAACTTGTTCTGATGTACTCTTTGTCCTATAACTTTTGGTTTTTATATTATGTTAACTTTCAATGTCGAGTTCAAAATTTTTCAGTAATATCCGGTTCAATAAAACAGGAAAGTGCCTTCCTTAATAAATTAATTTTTCTCTTTTGAATTAATAGCATATAAATTAATAGTAACATAAAAAAGTGAGGTATCCGAATTAATATTTATTGCTGAACAAATACTTTAATTTCAAATGTCATAAAGTTATGATTAAAAGATAGATTAAAAAAATAGCGCTAATAAATGTCAAGTTTCAAATTTTTTCTTTGATAATTTTGATATTATTTGAATTTTGATACTTTTTCTTTGCACCATTAATTTTACTACTAGTTTTAATTTTAATACTGGAATAAAAATTAAAAGTTTTCATTATATTCAAACTTACTTGCAATTTCAATTAGTTTAAAACTTATTCGAAATTTTAGCGAGATTATCTGCAATTGTAGGACATAGTAGAATATGAAATGAACAGGATGACTTTTAACAAAGATTCTAAATGACATATCAAATTATTATTGTCTTTTCTACATTGTCATGATACTATTGCAAATAAAACGATGTATTAATGAAGAAAAGTAATGATTAAAATAAAAAAAAAAATAATACAAAAGATATTGTTTTATAATAAAACTATTACTTAAAAAGTTTTGATAATATTTTCAAAAAGATTTAAAAGAAATACGGCCATTATTCGATTTACTATACAAGTGATATGATAATGATATGTTGAAAACAATTGACAGTAAAGTGAACAATAACCCGAATATCAATGCTTTTTATAAAATGCTAGCAATTGATGTGTGAAATTTTTAGTTCATTCCAACACAAAGCGTTCTTTTCCACAAACAACAAACAATAAATAGGCGGAAGAAGAATAGAAAAAAAGCTGAGAAAAACTTTATTCCTTCAGAATGAAATAATTTCATATTTTTGAACACAATTTATTTCATCTTTCAATCATTATTTAGCTGTGAGATTATTTGCTTTTGTTGATAATGCAATCATTATTTTGTTTAAATGATAACAACGATAATTATGCAAATTTTCGAAATACAACGAATTTTTTGCTAAAAAATATTTCGCTCTAATAATAATTGGAGAACGTAATTAGCATTTGAAACGATGCACAAAGATCATCCTAAGGATATTATGTATAGCCTTTCAAAAAAAAAAAACAAAAAACAAAAAAAAACAAAAAAAAGCTCAGCCATTAATTCGAATACAATCAAATAAGCATATTATTCGAAATATCATCATAATTCTCTTCGCAATTTAATGCGTCTTTCGAAAATACAGTAAGACAATGAAACATTATTGCTTGTAAGCAAAATCGGTGATAAGCATTACTGATAAGCATCAATGGTAAAGTAGGACATTAAAATTATAACTGTTCGATCTTGAATATGATCGAGAATTAGGAGGAAACAAATGAAAATGATAACATATGTATCTTCATCATATTAGGAATTGAAATGGATCAAAAAATTAATGGAAATTTAATTACTTATAAGTAAGCAAGAAAAGCAGTGAAAATGAGCTTTTGAAGTTTGTCGCATGTTGTACGAGAATTAGTAAGATTCTTGGACGAATTATTGAAAATTTCAATAATTTGATTACAGAATAAAGTTTGTAGTGAAATTTACAATTTAAATTCATCAAATAACAAACATTTTCAGCTGTAACAATTGTAGTTTTAGCTTTTTTTTTCACTTGTATTCTCTTACATTTCCATTTAATTTAATTGACATTGAAATAGAAATTTCACAATTCCCAATTTCTCACAGTTACCGTATGCAACACATGCAGGAACGATCGCCAAACGATTATCCATGAAAAGGATGTGGAAAGAATGAATGAATGAGTGAATACGCGTACCAATATAACATGTCATTTTGAAAAGTCAAAGTTACAGTAATTGATTTACTGGACGATTGGGCAACTGATGTCAAACCAAACTGAAGGACAGACAGAAACAATGTCGTCTGAGTAGCAGCAATTGATTCCATTTTTGGAGGTCATCGCTGGACAATTATTCAGAAATATATATACTGACATACACACACACACACACACACACACACATATATATACATTTACCGACAACAAAATAGTATGTATATTCGCAGACGCTGACATACCCATATGGAAGGAAATTGGAAAACCGGAGGAAAGCGCAGGTAAAGTTAATAATATTGATGTTGTTGACTGCCCATGGCATTTTAACTTCTTCGTTTCATTTCTTTCGGAAAGGAAGATCAATATGTGATGTGATATGATCAATATATGATATGATACTACTGATATAATAAATATTGGTCGGAATGACCCGCTTGACTATAGCAAATCAGTTAATAATGTTTAAGAAATTTAAGAGGTTAATCATTTGATAATGTGATCAGTAGAGGAAGTGAAGGAGACGGTTTTGTAGCTGGCTTTATGAATCGTTTTCTGGAACATATTTTAACAGTGTTAGCATATCCGGTATACCGTTATTTCAACATCGAGAAATACTCTGCAATGAAATGATTTTGTGAGATGGAGAAATGATGTTAAATAAGAGAAAAAAAAGCTAAATTTCCAAGGATGGAATTGATTTTCTCATTTTTAAACTTATCTCAAATATTTTCACATTCAAATCCAATAGCGCACTATTCAGTCAATTTACCTCCTATAAACATTTTACCTTTTTAATTAATAGTGGAAGAGGAATTTTTAAACCTGTTATCCCAACATTAGCAAAAAATCTCCATGACATTTAATCCAGAAGAACCTGTCACAGCAACTACAAAACTTCAGTTTTGCAAAATGCTAGTTCTTTATATATCTCAATGATAAACAGATCAATATCCTGCTAATCATTGAAATCTATGATACTATAATTGAATCATTTACTTACAGTATCATACTAATTGCTGCTTCTTTTTTTTACCAAAGTTATATTACTGTAAAATGTAAAATTTTTCAAATCGATCGTAAATTAGAAATACAATGTGAATAGTCAGGGAATTAATATGTAGCATATATATGGCCAAACAAGAAGTACAATCATTTGAACTATTCAAATTTTCATAGTGTCACATTTTTTTAGCCACTTAAAACTAGAATAAATTCAACATATATGTATATGATAATGTTTTGAAAATTCAACGCAAATTCGATGCAACCTCAACAATTTATTTATTGATTAAGTTAATTTGCTTAATTATCCTGTCCAACCATAACATTTGAGTATTGGAGTCATTTAGTAATTAATTACAAATCCAGTACTTCTGTGAATTTTTAAATCTTATAAACTTTATTGATATCTATCACTGGAATGTTGCATGATTGATGAGATTTTCCGGAATAGAGCTTAAATCTTATTTTATTTTTGGTAATGGAAGATTTCTGGATGAAGAATATCCGTCATACTTCCATTGATTTCATATTTTATTCATGAAAATATGACCACATTTCGTACTTGCAAACATTTGAATTAACAATTATACCTTCAAAAGTATATTTGCAGTGCAAATAAATTAATTTATACTTCAAAATTAGAAATATTTCTTGCTGAAAAGAATTTTTCAGCTTTCTATAATTTTTTATATGCTGCAAAATATTGCAACAGCTGTTGAAAATTCTGGCAACCAAGAAAAAAAGGAAAGGAAAGGGGAAAAAAAAGGAAGAAGGGAAAAGAGAGTAGTAGATGCGGAATGTATCGAACATTATTCGATTTTTTCTTTTTCTTTTTTTTTTTTGCCGGAACAGAAGAAAAGAACAGAATAGAAAACAGGTATGAGAAAGGGAAAAAAAAAAGCACTGAAGAAATTATTATCCTTTCACAGAAATGGTTTGTAATAATTCATGAAAATTTATGAGGAGCAAGTTTGAAACAGTCCATGAAAATGACAACTGGTCGGTTTTCTTTGCGCTTCCCTTTCAATGCATGGAAATGAATACTTCCTTTTTCACTGGTAAGTTAGCTTCTTTTATTGTCCTTACTTCAATATTGATTTGCTAAACTTGAAAACAATCATTATTCTGAATTATTGAACAATAAAATTTTTTTTTTTGCATATAATGCGAAAAATTCTAAAGTATTTTCAATATATACAAAATATTATATCTCAAAGGTATGCGACATATGCAACATTTCATTGACAAAAAGTGTCAATCATTTCCTGATATTATCTGCCAAAAATGTAATCATATGACCAAAAAAGCTAAAAAAAAAATAAAAAAACAAAAGGCAAATGTGCAAATAAAGTGATGCAAAATATGTAGACATTGATTACTAGACTCATTATCACGACCAAATCAGTCCTTGGCTACTATAAAATAATCAATAGCCTGATTTCGTAATATTTATCAAAAGATGAATTACTGTGGTAAAAAAAAGAAGGAGTTAAAAAAAGAAGAAAGAAACAGGATATTTCCAATCATCTGCTGATGTTTGAGTGCAGTTGTGTGATTAAAGAAGGAATTCAGATCAGAATCTTGTTGGTATTTCATGAATATTTAAAATTTTTTGAATTTCAAAATATCGAACTATAAATAATTCGATCAGCCAATCTTCTGATAAAGAGATATCCTATCACTTCGTGATAAACTTTGTCTTGTTGGTTAATCTCAAACAAGAAATTTGACCATTTGTATGAAAAAATATTGCTGAAATTCTCCAAAATTAAAATTTATTTCGTTTCCTTTTTTCTTTTTGAATTATAAGTCATTTTTCGATACATCCGTCCAGACATTGAAATGGGATCAATTTAAAAACTTTCCCTATGCATCTTTTAAAATGTCACAAAATGAACGGAAAAAAAAAGTCTATGTTAAGATAGAAAGTTCAATCCGTCAAAATATTGCGACAGAAGAATCAAAACAACGGAACAAATGGACATGCCAAGAAGACCGCTGTAGCAACAACTGCTTTAGTAACCAAACTGATGGGTCCTTTGATGTATAACCGATCCGAGAGTCAACTCCATTAAGCATTGATTCTTTCGGTAAATCGACTGATTCTTCGTAGGGAGAAAAGGATGGGAAGGAGAAGAGAATCTTTATCATGTTTTAATTAAAAAGTCTTATTCAAATTATCGGATGACTCATTCACAGGTGATATGCATCGATGGACATTATCAGAATTATAATCTGTCAAACAAATCAGCTAGAATTTCAAGCAATAAAAGATTTATCATTAACTGAAAATTATTTTTTGAGAAAAAATTTGCATAATGGAAATAGTAAACAAAACAAATTATTGAAATGGAAAAATACATTCATTGAAAACAATCTTTCAATTTCAGCTTAACATTGAAATGAAAAAAATGAAAAAATTTTAATTGAAAGATGACCACGGATGACCGCAACATATTACAACACATATTTATTGATGTGAATGTGATTTATGCAAATTTAAAGCGTATATAAAAATAATATTTGATAAATTGGAAAAAAATCTGGGGAAAAGATTACTAAAGAAAATCTCATACATATGATTGAAAAACAATTGTTGTGGTCATCATAAACTTTGCAGGACTAATTAAAGAAGATTTTATTTGGCAAAAGCAAGCATTATTTTTGCATAGCTTTAATTCATTCATTTATCAACTATGGAATAAGATGGAATAGTTTGTGTGATAGCAGTAATTAATATCGTGATCATTGATCGAAAGCTTAACGACACAATCTTTATAAAGCAGAAATCTCGGGTTATTCTGGTATTTTATATATTGTACAATTAATATCATATGTTGAAGATTGAAACAAAAAATATGCGCAATTAGTTTCTCAAGTTGAAAGAACTTTACGATTATTACATTGATAATTTAAAAATGCACCGAAAGTATTAAATTAATTTACAATGCATCGAAAAGATTCAATTTCAGTTGATGAGAAAATGATACTTTAAATATTATAGCTTAAAAATACTTCAAGCATTGAATGAATTGTAAATTTATGGACCGGAAAACATTAAGCAACTCGTCAATTAGTTCCACTTAGTTTTAGAAGATAATTAACAAAACGAATGTTAGAATATTGACAAATGATATTCTCTTCAAATAATTGCAATTTATAAAAGTAAACTTTGTACTTAAAAAGGTTAAATATAAATTTTAAAGAAAGGAAAGTATGGCAAATGAATGAATTGAAATGATTCAATATTTGGAACTACAATTATAATTCGATTTTTCAAAATCATTTTGTTAAAAAAGGGAAACCTGGTTGTTGGCATAATTTAATAGTTTCCTAACAATTTTTATACGATAAAAATGAACATATCGATCAATTTCGTCAAATGTCATCACAGCTATTTGTTAAATTTAAATTCCATTTGACACAAAAATGCCATATGATCGATCATTTATACCAATTTCCTAGTTTCAGCCCTCGATAGTAATTTTGATTAGCTAACATTTAAATTTATTGCTTATTTGCCATGCAAGATGACATAAGTGTTTTATTTCAGCTCTAAGAAGTGAGAAGTCTTAATGTCTGGTCATAAAGTTATTTGAGCAATGGACGAAAAGTTTATTCCATCCATTGGTCATTCTGTTGATAATTTCAAACCATAATTTCTATAATTTGTGTAGTAGCTAATTGATATATTGAACTTTCTTTTTTCAAAACTTTTCAAAGTTCAAAGTTCATTTATTTCTCCACTAAATCCGCCTAATTATTCTGCAACCGCCATTCTTAACTTATTCTTCTGCAGGTTTTTTTTTAATCGTTCAACAATTTAATTTTTTTTGACGATTTAATTTAATTTTTCCAAATTTAATTGTTTTTGAGATTCTGATTTTGAGTGTTTATTAATAAATTTTCTTTTTTTAAATTCATCACAAATTATTTCGAATTTATTAAAAAATTTTTACATTTTACAAATAGCCAATGCTACAATATGGTTACAACCGAAATTTTTCTAAGAAAATTTATCCAAAGGAAGGTTGGAAACGAAAAATTATGGGAAACATTTTTACATTCACTTTTATTCATCATCATTTTGAAAAGTAGAAAAACCGCCATTCAAATTGATTTTCAACAACATGAAACTTGAAATAAAATAATATAATTTCAGGTATTGTGTGATATTTAATCAGCTAAAGTACATTGAGTCATTTTAGAAGCAAAAAAATGATTTTGACTTAAAATGACAAAGTATTTCATTTGAGGAAACAATGAAACAACAAAGGGTGATCATTTTCATTTTTCCAAATATCACTTATAAGACATAATAAACATTTGCAAGTAAATAGAATGCAAAAATTTATTCATGCAATTTACTGAAAACAATTTTTCAATTTCAAGAAATCAAAATATGAGAAATAAGAAACTAAAATTTTTATTAAACGATATTTATTCAATTAGAAATTTTGAAATTCGATAAATGAATCAAATATCTAAAGATTGCATAAAAACAAATTTAATGGATGACTACTTTGAATAAATTATTGACGAAAAATAAGGACTGTGATTAAAATGTCATCTTGAGGTTTTGGAGGAAAAAAAATTTGTCACAAAAATGATCATTGCTTAGACACAATTATTGTTTATTTATTCAATAACTAAATAGTCTCAAATGATGAAGATTTTATTCAAAACAAGTCTGCCACTAATCCGTTTACTCTACTATTTTATTTATTCAATAGGAATTATAATCAAAATCATATGGGTTAACAGATAGTTTATCGAAATTGTATGACAATATTTGGAAATAATAGATGGCTAGTAAAAGATCGAAACAAATTCATCTTTTTCAAGAATGTAAACATTATCGAATCACTACCCTGAAATTATCACTTATCAGTTAATGCTATTCAGCTATCATAAGAATTCTCTCAGAAACTCATCGTTCGTTTTTCTCCTTCAATTTATGTTCATCATTTTGAACGCAGGATTACGATAACAACCATTCAATCTATTGGATTTAGTATATCGTGTCTTTCATCATTTTCCTTCATAATTGTTACTCTGTTGATTCTTTCATATAATATGGTCTCTCATAACAAAGTCAATGATTGGCCAACAATCATGACTAATCATTATAATTATAAACAAGTAATATCACATTTACTCCCATAATTTCATTTATTAATCATTGATTTTAATTTTCAAACTATCAAATTTGCATATTATATATCGCCATTATGGATAATCCGAAGAGTATGCAATATTCCTGAAACAAATAATTTCATAAAAATAAAATAGCAATTAGTAATTAATATGCGGCGTTCAATAATGTCTCTAATAATTAAACAATCAGTAATTGATTAAAAAGTGAAATGTACAGTAATTTAGAAATGAATTGTCATAAAACATATCAGAAGTTAAACAAATGAAAAGTACAACAATGATGTAACATTGCACAATACATTTCTGATCCTAATTCTAATTGATTTAAGTAAAGCATTCGAGTAAATCAATATTACTATAGATCACATAGATTTTCGTTTTTACACCAATTCTTAACATTTGATATAATTCTCGAAGTAATTAAAATGTATGACTATACGAAATACTGAATTATCATAATTATCACTTAAGCACTATAAGCTATCATATCACATGTTGAAAATATTGAAGTACGTCAAATTGGAGATGTTGACATGTCCAAATATAATCGGAAACATCTGCAATTGACATATGATGTAACGGACAAATGAACAAATGTTTCACTTTAAGGTGCAATATAGAAGTTCACACACTTTTTCGATCATAGAAATAAAAGTTTAAACTGTAACAAATTACTAAAATTTATTGGAAATGAATCGACTCGAGCGATACATAAAATTAATCCTTTTACTAATTAAAGAGAGTAATTAATTGGCATGCAAAAAACATAGCACCAAAAATTATTTTCGAATCAAATAAAAAGCATCCGCTTTTTTTTTCTTCAAAACTTAGAAATAGCCGGTAGAAATGTCGTCAAATTTTACTTTTCTCTTTCTCGTCCTTTCGGTTCTTCGCCAAGCGTTAATTGTTGTAAGTAAATGAAGAAAACTTTTCTGAGCATATATTAATTTGTAATTGTATTCTTTTTCATCAGCAAACTTTTACTAATATTATTAATTAAATTCTTCTTTTGCAAGCTATAAAGTCTATTATTTTCTCTTTCCTTTCCCATTATTACTTAATTCTTTTGAATTTTAAAAAATGATCAGAGATGATTAGCTGATCAAATATACACTGCTATCACGTGAAATAAGATACCATGTTGACTTTATCATCACATTAAATATATTATTTCTATAAAAATAATAGAATAAGCAAAAAAATGACGATCTATGCTATGGTTATGCATATCTGTTAACAAAAGACAAATTAAAATGTTTAATTTTCAATGTTTATGAAAATGTTCGATAGATGAGTTTGCATACAAATATGCATAATTTTATAAAATCAACAATTACTTACGACAAATTTTGTTTTAAAAATTGAAAAATTCCATTTTCTTATCCCATCCATATTTCATCACAAAGAAAACAGCAATTTTATTTCCTTTTTTCACTTTTTTTTTTTTAATTCAAAAACTACGAAAATATAGACTAGACAATAAAATGACAAATTGTCCATTTGAATTTATCAAACTGATCATTGCTCCTGAAAAGATCTCATTGAAGCATAGAAAAAAATAAGCTCTAGAACAGAGGTTTATCGTATCAGATAAAATTCCTGAAGGATAAGCTTGTCATATCAGCAAGCAGAGAATTACTTTTTTTGATAAAAAGGAATGAATCCATCTTTCGTAAAAACTGACTTACTTGGACAATTAATTAAAAATGGACTAACGTTTCGACGTAGTATTTCCGAGTAAAAAACAACCATCCTTTCGCACTTCGATGTCAAATAGCTATGACAAACAAAGTACAACAGACAAAACGATCACAATACTAGTGATAATAGCAATGATAACAGTGATAATAATAATAGCAATAATAATGACGACAATAATAATAAATAATGATAATAATAATAATAATAAAACAATTAAGGATAGCGAAATTATATGGTACAATGAAGTACCAATTGCTTACGACAGCGAAATTGTACAAGTTTGGACTTTATCACTGTTATCACCGTATCGAAACTCAACGAAAAGGACAGAAGTAAAACAGTGATTTTCATTTGAGTTTGAAGAAGTGTCAGATTTCATTTTAACGAAAAATCTCGGCCAACGACCCGATCACTACGACCGACTGTTTGCCAATTGCAAATTTGTTGAATAGTGTAACGGCAAACATCAAAGATAATAATAGAATAGAAAGCTGACAGAAGTGTACATTCATGATAAGAAAGCAAGGGAGGGTAGGGTAAGAGAACTTTTGAAAATTTTCAAATCAATACTGTATAGTAAGTAACTACCAATGTCATTAGTTGGTGTTAAGATAAGCGATTGGAAGATAATGATATAATAGCAACAATTGTCCAATCTCCATTACAAATTGAGGTCAAAAGTTTAAGATTTGAAAAGATTTAGCAATCAGTGAAAAAGAAAGGTGATCATGTGAAGTTGTAAAGATTTTGTCAAAGATGTAAGCTCATCAATGACATTATCATTTGCAAAAGGTCACTTGATATCAAAGCATGTGCGGTCCATCTATTCGATGCTATGATAAACATAGCTATGAAGAGAAAAAAAATATTTCAATGATAACAAACCTTTAAAAGAGATGGCATTGATAATGGTGATATTGCAGGAGTGTTAAGGTGATGGAATAGAAGTGAACAGCAGCAAGTAATAAAATGAAGGGTAGCCTAGAAGGTCCTGCCTGTAGAGACGAGCTTATTTTGGTTCAAATAGGTCAGATAAACCCGGATCTACAGGGTGAACCATCCAAGAAAATGATGGACTTCTTCAATAGCAGATCAGCGATGAATTGAATGCATCATTTATCGATTTATTCAATCATTAGAACATGAAGGAAAAACCTGAAAATTAATTATAAAAATTATTGTAACGAATGAGATAATAAAATGACGACGTACTTTTTACCAAAAACAATTTAGTAAAAAAAAAAAGAAAAAATGTCATAAAAGTTTTGCAATGATTAAATGACAGACATGTCACAGCTCTCTCAAAAACAAACTTTATTCTCTCTTTCAGGTAATCCCGCATAAAGCAATCCCGATATTATACGACTAGAAATTTTGCTCAATAGTATTCATGGAATTAAATATTCCGGAATCATTAGAAATTTCTTAATGTCAAAAATCACTGTTATCACCTATAACAGTGGTAATAATCACTGCCATTATTATTACTAACTATTGTTATCACTGCTATTATTATTATTGCTATTACTATTACTAGTAACAATAAAAATGTTGTTATTGTCTGTCCAATTATAATCTGAAGTGATAATAAGCTAATAAGAGGAGCATCAATAAGGAAGAAAACAATGAAATGTATACATCTAATAACTGAGAGCAAGTTGTCTCAGACACCGATACGGGAGGAAATCGTTCGACAATGCCGACCGATGTTC
>NW_018108637.1:0-15138 GCF_000183805.2 Loa loa | reverse complement strand
TTTAATAGATAAGGGGAGGGAAGGGTAGTGGGGGGGGGGGGGGGGTGGGTGTCTGCATGGCGTTGCTCCAAAAAACTCTTATACAAACAGAGAGATGAATGATATTGTGCGGTGTTGGTTTGGAATATTTATGGAAGATTGGATGTGAATCGCCTGAACAATTGCCGCCTGGAATGAATGCATGCATGCATGCGTTACGCTATGATGTTTGGTGAACCATTTGGAAGTAAATGAAAAGTTGACCGCGAGAGGGAATGCATCATTGCTAGTTAAAAGTGCTATCATCAAAGTTTCCGGAATGAACTGAATGGATCAGGAAAAATTAACAACACGAGTTTGGAACAAGTTAATCTCATCTTTTATCTCTCTAATCTTACAAATCTACAATACTGACTTATCAGAGTGATCACTGTTAGTCTGTTTATCTTATAACATAAAGGATTGACAATTGTTTCAAAATTCAATTCATTTATTGCCAAATTTGTAGCATCACTTGTTCGATAGTCTTGTGACAATTTCACTAATTATTAAATTAATGTTATTCCAAATTCGATCAAATACTCTCTCTATGCGATAAGTTTTATTTTTTAATTCTGTTTAAAATTTATAATAATGTACTGGTCATTTGTAACGATGTGATCAACAAGCAATGCTTCTATGCTTTTATGCAATTTATCAGTTAAATGATAACATGACCTTTTCCCATCCATCCTTTGAAATGTCAGTCCTTTTCAATTTCCTTGCATTTTCTTTTTTGTTGTTAAATTTTGTACAGTTTCACTTTAGTTAAGTTAATCCAAACAATCGAAATGTTTGACTTTGTTTTATTTCGAATAGAACTATGCTTTCCGAATTAAACAAACATTTCAAGAAATGACTTTTTCTTTTTCAGGAATATCTCATAAGTGAATGATATATCCGTTATAGGATTAGCATTAAATTGAATTGCGTAAGCAGTTGAATTCCGGTAATGCAAAAGTAACCTGAATCAATGGTTTCTTTTTTCATAAAGGATATCTTCCTTTTAGAAATATTATAAACAAATTCTATTATCTCCATTTAAATATGCAAATTTAAATGTATCTTGAAATGAGTCATATCAAATAGTAAGCAATTCATCAAAGTACGGAAGGATGCGTTCAAGAAGAGATGCTAGAAGGGATGGATCAAGGAAGCTTTAGAACTACCATAAAAATTTGAAAATTTCATGGTTGCATTCATGCTTGATTGGGTCCTCCTCATTTCATCTAAGAAATGGCGGAAAATGAAAGATCCCTCCCTCTTCCTAGTCACTAATCCATATCACTCTAGCTTAGACTGCTAACTTCTCCTCCATCACAATTGATGGAATAACAGCAACAACCATTGCACCTTCAACCAATCTGTCTCGCCTCCCTTCCTTCCTTCATCAACTTCTATTCCATCAATCCGATCCGATCCCTGACTGGATCATATCTGATTATAATGTACGATGGAGAATGGTTATAATGCTGAGTCTGCTTCTTCTTCTTCTTCTTCTTCTTACTCTTACCCATACGTGAATTGTTGTTCCTCATATGATACTTATGGTACTTATCCTTTCGCTGGATTTTATGGTACCTATGAATCGGGCAAATACTATCAACAATTACCGAATACCAGCAATCAGTACCATCATAACCAAACTCAGACATACTACCCACATTATCGTACACCAATTGCATCTACCTCTGATTATGCCCATCTATTTCTAAATGGTACCATTCCGAATAATTGCTCTTCTACAACGACTATTGCTACCACTATAAACTGTACTAGTAGTAATGGTTATGGTAGAGGGAACCGGATCGGTCTTCAAAGACCCAAATACGCATGGATGTTGGAACGTGAAAAGGATCCTCAGCAATCACGCCATTTCCAGCAAACCGTTAGATCAACAACTGATACTGTAATCACATCACAAACAGGTAACATGTATGCAATTTTGAACTTGTAAGCTTTTCTAATTTATGATAGTATCGATAAATTGAGGCAAATTACTATTCTTATCCAGTTAGCTGTTTCAACTATTATTTATTACTTGCTATGAAAATCCCCCAACTGATAATTGATAACAAATCAATTACTGTGAACCAGCAATGATAACCAAAAAGTGCTATCAGAAGTAAGCACTCGCAAAAAGAAAGAGAAAACAATATATTACGATAAAAATAGTATGTTGGGAAAAAAAGTCATTTAAACCAGTCTTTTTAAAAAAGGGAATTGAAATTGAAAATTTTGAAGAATAATGTAAGATACCAGCCGAATAGTTACACATTTTTTGTAAATTGATCTAGTAGTTGAAGTTCGAAAAATTATGTGAAATCAATGTATCAGTGGTAAAATGAGAAAGACTTGTTAGATTTAAATATAATAATTAAAAATGACAAATAAAACTGTCAACAAAAATTGTGACACGGGAAGGTGACTGACAGCGTATTTCTATTCATTCCATTTGAATTTATAATAATAAATTGCAAATAGTTTGCAATATAAAAAGTAAATTCAAACAATTCAGTGATAGATTACATCTGATAGTTAGTGATTATCATCCTTTCAATGATCAAATTCAATAAATTGTTGCTAAATTCTATGATTGATCAATTCATTATCGATCAATAAAAACAATATTAATTAATATTAACAATTAGCTCACTATCAATCAATGAAAACTTGCATGGGATAAATTCCATAGGTAGTAGGAAATTAATTAATAACAACATATCTTCATTAGCTTTAGTATATAGCATAGTTACTGGAAGAAATAAAATAGTAATTATTTCCGATTATTGACACTGTGTATGCTTACAGGTGTGCACAGGTGTGTGTATGTGTGTGCGTTGTGTGAGGTGTGGTGTGTGGTATAGTGGAAGGTTTTGATAGTACTGTTACCTGTATAAACAATCTCAGTAGTCAATCATCCATTTTTCATTAGCATTCACCGGACATCTTCTTGAGGATTGTGATCGTATCCGTTTGATAATTTTTGGATGTTGATCATCGATAAATTTAAAAGTTCAAAAACCATTTCTGATTACTTAAAAGGAAATACATAAACTTTTAAAATCATCTGCTTGAATTAATTTCGAAGGAATTGATTACCAGAAAATAATTTAGGACTTTTTTTTAACTATGTTAACAACGGGTTATAATCTCATTACTACACGTGCACACTACACTGTAACCTTTAACCCTTACCAGATATGTTACTGACAATTCATCATTTTTTCTTTTTCTTTTTTTGCTCTTTTTTTCAAATATTTAATCTCTAAATTATCATAAATTAGTTTATCTATTATTATTTAATCTCTAATTGCCAAATTTGAAAGGCAAAATCTAGAAAAAAACTTTTAACTTAAAACTACTGCATTGTTTTTTCATCCAACTCATATTTTTCCCAAACTTGAAATTCTCTAAACATTCTACATTATCACTACTGCATAATATAAACTAATGATAGTAGTTAATGATAATTGTAAACAAATGATGATCCCATCCTATCAATGAATTTAATCGAAATTTCTAGGTAATGAATAAATTAAACGTTAACAAATGAATGGAAATGATGATTGTTGCATTCATTTTCAGAGGAAAGGGTAACAACACCATATTTGCGGGCATTTTCATGGGCAATTTCTTTCTTTTGTTGGAAATGATCAATCACAAAAAACTTTATTTTCATTTTTTGCAGCCTTTTGATTCATTCGTTAACTTTTAAAAAACATGATTCTTTCATTTCGTAAAAAAAAAAAAAAGAATTTCGTCTTCAGAAATGTTTCTGGAATTTTTCATGCTATAATTCTTGTAAAGATGCGTTATTTCAGCATGAATGATATTATCACTTTTTACATTACAATCGAAAAATATCATTACATTTGTGGAGAAAGAAAAGGAATAGAGAAATTTCTTAATAAAAATTTTAAAAAAAAGTAGAAATAATAAATTTGAAGACTTTGAATAGAAATAATTAAATTTGAAAATTTCAAAGAAAATTGAAAGATAGCAAAATTCATCGGTCTATTTTCCTATTTTAATTTCTAACCATAATATAATTTAATAAAGCTAACGCATGATTTTAAATTTGAAATTTCAATAGGTGTAATTTTAACATTGTATGGATGACTTTGCAATGTTTCGCTAATCAAAAGTAAATTGAAAAGTCAAAAAAAAACAAACGAGAAAATTCCTACAATTTTCATTTCCTAAATGTGTAAAATTTTTTCGCTTTTTTTTTGAACTGATAAAAATAATTTTTTACCACAGAAGAAATTTCTGCATAAATTAATTGAAATGAAATTTACGCAATGAATGATAAAATCAATTCGTTTGTTTTTTTTTTTAAATCAATTTCCCAAGCATCCATCATCCTATTATACTATCACTTCTAATAATGATGAATCACCTTTGCAACAACTCCAAACATATCTGCATATTTTTCACTATCTACGACTATTTACACAAAAATGAGGCGACAATCGGTAACTTTTTTTAGTTATCACCATCACCATCATCATGATCATTATCATTATCATTATTATTATCATCACTATCGTCATCATCATCATCATCATCATCACCTTTACCTCCGAAACAAACAACATTTCGAAGAGAAAAAAAAAGCACATGCCTAAGGTATATGCCATAACATATCATTTAACTGTATTTCTGTGGACAGAAAATGCGAATATTTTTAAAAAAGTTAACAAATTTTCACTCTTACTTAACTTTTTTTACAGAAAGAAAAGTAACAATATTGTGATAACGTTAGCATACTTTAACCGATTATTTATTGGAAATCATATCTAATTTACGTTTACTAAATTTTTAAAATTGCATTAATCAATCAATCAACCATATGTCATTGAATAATTATAATAAATATAAAAATATCTATTGCTAAATTTAATAGTCAAATCAGAAATGGTTTAGAAGAATTGTTTACTTAATCTGACAGGAATTATTTGCTTAGTGTGATATGAGTGAAGTTTAATCAATATTAATGGTTATTAACTATCATGCATAAGTTATTTTATGAGATAATTATAAATAAACTAACCTTATTTTAATCGTCTCTTCTTAATTAATTTTATTTAAATTCTATTTTTATAGCTTACAGAAGTAATCGAATCGATCAATAAAAACACGGATGTATTTCAGGTCGTACATCATATAGCACTCCACAAGTTGTAGAATTGGAAAAAGAATTTCGTACCAATCGTTATCTGAATAAGCAACGACGAAATGAGCTTGCCACATTGTTAGCACTAACTGATCGACAAATTAAAATATGGTTTCAGAATAGACGGATGAAAGAGAAGAAACAACGACTGGCTGCTGCTCCACCAAACAAAACTATCGTTACCACTACTACTACTACTAGTAATACAACACCAATAGCAACACCAACAACCATTTGTACCACTGCAACCACTACTACCATCCTTACAACCAATTTACCCCTTAGGGCTTTTTTACATAGTAATGATAATTGTATTGGTCATCGGATCGAAAACGATGAAGAAAATAATGGTGCCAAGGATTGCATCAGTAGTGGTAATATGATGGAGAAGACGAAGAAAGAAGAGGATAGGAATGAGAAGGTAGCAATTGTAGGAACAATAATTAATGAAGTAGCTAACAGGACATCCTATACATCACTCTGAAACAATTTAACTTCTTCCTAATTACATTTCAAACTATTCTTTCTATAATTCACTAAAAAGTTCAGTAATTAATTCTAATTTTCTCACGGATAGAGCATTTCTTTATTTACTATTTAAATTTAGATTTTAAAATGTAATAGCTTAAGTATGAATTATGTTTAATGCTTATTACATTTATGGCTAAACTTTTTAATATTTCCATCAAATTGGGTATATATCGGATAACAATCTTTGATTTAATATATCGAAATTGAATTTTAGCAATGGAAAAAGAAAGTGGATCAATTCGAAGCTAATCATAAGTAAAATTGATAATTTACAATTAATTCAATTGTAGTAAATTGTCACATAAATAATTCAAACATTAATTTGTAAATTAAATAAAAAAATTGGAATAGTCAATCCAATTTTTGATGCATAATTTATTTGAAATCTTTGTCAAATCTTTACTATTCTTCCTAATTAATATATCACAAAGGAGACTTTTTCTCTTAAATGATCTACCTCAGTTTAATAAGTCGAAAGATAGAAAGGATTGAAACGTAGAATGTTTATACTAATCATTTTCATTGGTCACGGAAAATTCCTTTAAAATTTTTCGCATCTTTCTTCTATCATTAACTAATTAGACAGTCATTAATAATCATTAAGTATCAGAACATCTTTGAGTGAAATGTTCCGGTTTAACAACATTTGTTAGTTTCATTCATCCTTTTTAATTTCACCAATAATTTAATGTTATGATGGATTTCATTTGATTCCATTTTGGTTGTTTATTAAATATTATCACATTATCTTGTCTAGTCCTTTTATCAAAATGCTCATAAACTTTGTTTTGTTTGTTCATTTTGGTGTTGAAAAAGTTAATTCGACAAATGAAATGAAGTTTTTTGATTAAAGCAATTCACAAACAAACAAAATTATATTCAGTGTTTGCACCGAAGATTAATTAAGAAAAAGAAAGGTAAATGTATTTGTTTGCTGATAATTTTAAAAATATTTATCCTTTAGAAGAATTTGGATCGAAAATTATGGAGATTGAGTGACAATGACTATAGTTTTAAAAAAGTTGATGAATTGAAACAATTTCAAATTAAATTAGAACTCTTTTAAAGAGTAATTTAATTTAGCAGAGAATGATGTGTTAATTTTGCTATTGTTCTCAAAAAAAAAAAAGTGAAAAAATGATCACAAAATTATCATCCATTTCTTTTCCTTGGCGGATATTTATTTTGGTAAGGGATTGAAGCAGAATGAAATGAAACAAAACGAGTGTGAAAAACACTTTTCAAAAATTAATTTTTTTTTAAATTCCATTTTTGCTATTCCTATTTTTCCAACTCTTTCGTTCATTTCATTGGTTTTTATCGATTTCTTCTTGTTTTGAAATTTTTAAGAAAGAAACATGAACCAAATGTTCATTTTATTCAAGTAATTAACGGTGATATCGAAGTGGCCAACGATTTACCAATTCAACAATCTGCAGATGTCATTTGTTAACTTCATGAGAGCATAAACCGGAAATTGAAGTTTTAATCAAAGATGAATTTAAATTACAAAAATGGTCAAAGTTCGGATGGAAACAAAAAAAGCCGCAAAGTTGCTCATTTCTTCGTTAATTAATCATTCCTAATTCTAATTTTAGTTTTTCATACGACTGGAAAGAAAACTGTAGTAAATTTCTGAATATGACAATTCAACAAATAAAAATTTTCAAATAAAAATTAATTTTAAATTTAAAAATTCTCATAATCCAAAACACTCATTTTTGTGATTTTTTTTGCATTAATCAAATTGATTACATTGAATTTTATCAGTGAATGAATTCGAAATTATTGTCAACTCATTTGACAAATTTCGGACAATTCAATACATTTCGTCTCATTTGAAAAGCAGTAAGACATGATTGCACATGTGCCTTTTGTTTTAACAAATACATTTTGGAATATTTCAAGTGTAGAAGAAAGATGTGAAGTGGAGAAATAGGAAGGAAAAAGAGGATGAGAAAAGATGGAAAGATAAAAAGAAAGAAATGAAAGTGTGATGAGTTATGGTTGGGCGGCATTTGGGAAGGACAGGAACTTTGAGAAAGCCAGGAAATGTTTGAGAGCAATTGGTGCCTCATAAATCATTGACTCGAGGCTTCTTTCCTCTTCTTTCCATTCTTTTCCCCATAACTTTCCCGACACCAAATGTTACTTTCCTTACTAAAATCCCATTTCATATTGGCAAATCCCTCAAGATAAAGAGAAAGTATTAATTGAAAATTATTAGTGTTTCAGTTAAATTTTAATTTAATAAAAGTGGATTGTCTTTGAATGGGATCAGCTTGTTTATCAGTTAGCAAATTTATGGTCCCTTTTGCTTAAATGAAATGATTACTATCCGAAGATCAAATCGAAATTCCGAAATCCCGAATCATAAAAGGCTGGGAAGTCATTTATGTCTTCTATGAAAAGATTTACTTTTTCTAATTGGATTAACAATTATGCATTTCATGCAATTAATTTGTTTATTGGTTAACTTTCACAAAATTTCAAAAATAGAAATTTTATTAAAATTTAATAAATTATTATCAAAAAATCAAGGTGAAATTATCGTACTAAATAGGTATGAACGATTTTTTCCGCTTGTTAGAATGTCATAAACTTCCGTTATCTCTAATTTTACCTACCAATGGTTTTAGTGGAAATATGACGAGACTAATAAATTTTATTGCATAAATTATTTTATTGTAAAATTTTCCAGCTCTTTTCTTTTTAATTTCATAAAAAAAGTTTTTTCCTCAAAGATTCTTAGTGACTGTTTGATTTTGCCGCAGAAAATTTAAAAAATTTGGGATATGCTGATTCAAAATAACATGAAAATTTAAAAGTGTCATCAAAATTAGTTCTAGTCTCTTTAGGTGGACAGGATGCAGTAATAAATTAGAAATTAGTAGGTGATTTATTTATTTTAAAAAGATATCAAAGATTGGAAAATCATAACTTGTAGGATTCTAGTCCACTTAGCTGTTACGAAACCCAAAGTTGATGAAGATGGATTTTAGGTGCCAGAAAAAAGGACTGGTAATATATCACGTCGGTGATCTGTTAAAGCATCACTTAGCGATAATCTGTTTCAAGTCAGAAATGTGTAAATGAATAGTTATGATTGGAATATAATTGATAATGACAAGTTCAAAAATGATTTGACAAGAAGTTTTCACACCTTGAAGTACATTCTAAATAAATTACCAAGTCAAAAATTGAGATGTTATTGTAAATTTTTGAACGGTAAAAGGTTTTTGAAAAAGTATCATCCAAAATCAAATATCAATCTTTTGTCGCTAAATACTTGAATTGAAGAGAAAAACAAGTGTTCTTCCAAATTTAAAATCAAATTTTCAAGTCCCCTTAATATTATAACGTTCAAATATTACTATTTTGCTACTTCTTCACATTATTTGATTAACTTTGAAATGAAAATTTTTAATAATATTTTAAAAAAGAAAAATTTTAATTATTTCATCGTAGTGAATGTGAAAAGAAAAAAAAGAAGTTTTGGAGTGATGTTATCTCAAGAATATTGATCATCAAAGATGATACTGTATGTGCAAGTATTGATGGATGCAAAATGCACTGATTGATATCATTTGTCATTTAAGGAGCATTCTTACCACCTCTCTTACTGAATTCCAAAATGTTGATAAAAGGAGGAACAATGAAGAAATAATTTGAAATGATCATGTGATGAAAATTAAACTAAAATGTTTACGAAAGTTATGTTCAAATGAAACTATCATCATAAATCATTCGATCAACGTCATTTCTGTTATCTTTTCTTAATGTTTTCATTAATTTATTACAATGAACAAAACAAATAAAAAAAATAAGAAGCTTTTAGTGTTTTAGAAAAAAAAGAAAAGTAAAATTGATATTTCAAATATGAAATTAAATTACATTGCTATAAAATCTTTATTCAATCATTTGTCATATTGTTAACAATTATTACAACTCCTTTTACTACCATAAAAATTTCGAATCAAAATTTAATTTTATATTTTTTTAACGAAAAATGATATAATACATTGTAACAAATGGATGTTTAAACACATATCGATTGATTAAATTCTCTTATCAGTAACTTCTTTTCTAAATGGCTAATATACTATAAATTTGCTAGGAACATGGGCTCTCCTAACAATACATATTCGAGCGATATGATAATGATGGAAGATAAAAGTTGGGAACAAATTGTTCTTAAATCTGCCTTAGTTAAAATTATTAAACAAACAAAAAAGCAAAGCACAAGTAAAATGTTGCAAGAAGAGCTCATAAAGGAACCTGATAAATTTATGCTAACTAAAGCACTGATTTCCTACTTCACTTACCTGTCACTGATAACTTTATTCAATGATTTAATTAAAGTAATTAATTGAAAAAGTTGACATTGTGTTAATAATATTAACAAAAGAAGCCTCATTCAACCAGTCATTTTGATTGGTTAAACGAAGCTTCTTCTGTTGAATCAACTCGTAATATTCGTTCATGTTCTTTTTTTTTTTGATAAGATCGATTAAACTTGCAATGTTATGTAATTATTTGAAATATTGATTGTATCAAATTAATCAATAATGTATAAGAAATCGAAGTGATTTGATGAGAGATATTTGATTATTAAATTTAATTATCATTGTATTTTTCATGGCTAAATTGTCGCAAATGCGCGAATATTTTACTTTACAGTATTCCCTCGTTGAGAAATCATTGTTGTTAGATTTTTGATGTTTATTTGCAAAATAACATGAATTGGTTCATGGATATATTCATGAGGACAATCGAAATGTATGCAAATTGCAGCTGGAAAGATTAGAGGTTAACTAAATGACCTTAGTAATATTTAGTCATGAAACACCACACCATTTGATCTTATGACACACATACACACACAGAAGGACAGATATTTACAGACATAGACATGAAGGTGCACTGATATCGAACTTGTCAATCTTAGCTGAATGTATTATCATCTCGCAGTGAAAACAATTAAATGATCATGGAAAGGCGGCGGCATACTTCAAAAATATTTCCTTTGGGAAGGGTTAAATATTATGAGTGTAATAGCGATGGCTCTAATCCAATTATGTATTATTAGAACTATCTGGATGACTCATCTTCAACCTTCTTCTTCCAATTTGCATATTGCAATATGTTCTTACATCTTGAATTAGTAATGTCCACTTAGTAATGTCCACATTTGTTTCATTTGCATTTGAATGGTTTGAAATGATCATTTGAATGACAAAACAAAATCAAAATGCTATGATAAAATTGAGGCGAAAAGAAGCGCCAAAATATTTTTCCATTCATCTTTTATGTAAATTATATCGATTAGTATTAATTTCCATAATATCTTTTTCATTTATTCGAAGAAATTATGATAACTTTCAGATAAATTACTTTATCACTAAATAATCATTTCCTCAAATCATATCACTAATTGGATTTCTTCAAATTGAAAATATCCCCGTATCTGATCTAAATCATTTTCCATTCATTCCATCCTTCCTTCCTTCTATCATTTTCCATTCATTCCATCCTTCCTTCCTTCCTTCTATCATTTTCCATTCATTCCATCCTTCTTTCCTTCTACTCTTTCCATCATTTCACTTCCGATAACTCTCTCTCTCTCCCCCTTCTCTCTCCTTCTCTCTCTCCCCTTCTCTTTCTTTCTCTTTCTACATATGATTGTGTAAAGTAAGCATTTTATGGATGATTGAATAACAATCATTTATCACACATGGGATTATCCGATAAATACTTCCTTCCTTTTGGTATTGGTCAATCCCGTTTTGTTGTCCTCATTGGTGTTTGATTCTCTTACAATATTCTACTGTCTTATTTCATTTTAATCAATTAAAATACTAACCAAAAGTTGAAATAATGCAAATTTTAGCAAAGAATTTTGTGTTAACAATTAGTTTATCTCTTAGTTAAATTTTAATTAAATATTAATTATAATGAAAATTAAAATTTTAATTCAATTTTCTTTTCTTTGCTTAAAATATATGAAAAACACGAGAAATATATTAAGTGAGAGATACTGAGAAATTTTGACAAAAATTTCTTTTAATTCAAATAAACGAACAATGAAAGTCTCAGAAGTCCTTCAATATCTTCATGCTAGCCATGTGACATTTTAATCTGTAAGGATGTTAACCCATTAATTACTATGAAAAAAAAGCTTATCACTATGTAAATTTAAAATTAAATTAAAAAAAAAGATGAATGAAGGAAATCGTCATTTTACAATCAAAGTTGACAAATGAATGCTATGAGCGCATTTTCATCTGAATAAAACTAAAGTTCTTCTTTATTATCTTTTTTTTGTTTTCAGCAAAATTAATTTTGTGTAATAACATTTCACAATAAATTTAACGAATTCATTTTTTGCTTCTTATTAATTTACTTCGTGCAATTTGTTATCATTGAAATTCGGAGAAGAGTTTTTGAAAGTTTTTGAATTTCTGAAATTAATTTTTGAATTTCTAAAGTTATAATTTCGCTTCAGTTAATAAGATTGATTGCATAATAATGGAACTGTTAACTTTCTAATGATAACTTATTGTTTTTCTTATCTCTCAAAATAATAATTCAGCACTTCATTGCATTTTCCCTTCCCGAAACCTTTTCCAATTTTAATCTATCGCTATGCAATAATTCAACCTTTTTTTTTTTGGTTAAATAGTTCCTTTATCCGTCATGAATCTTTGGGTTTATTCGGATCTGATCTAAATATCTCATATTTATCCTTCCTCGGTTTCTTTGTCGGTATGTTACTATAAAGACAATAATTACAAGCCCATAATAATGTATGAAAATTAGAATATGAATCGTTCTAAATGAATGATTAAATGGCTGATGTTATGAAGAAATTTCCAACAAATGAATGAAAATTTAACAAATATGAACTTTTGTTGTAAATTGTGAGTTTTTTTTCCTACTCGAAGCTATTATTATTGAAAACTTATAAAAGTTTCTATTTCAAAAATAGTAGAAAAGAAGGAAAAAAGCAAAAAAAGAAAAAAAGAAGGAAAAAAGAAATAAAACTTTGGTACTTTTCAACAACATATATATCTATTATATCTTGTATGATAATTAAAATTGAATTTTTCAAATATATCAGTGAAATATTAGAATTGAAAATTTTTGAATCGAATTCTTCAAATATATTATTAGAATAATAATTTCAAAATAGTTTGATTTAAATAGCTCTTAAACAATCTTGGCTCAAATTCCAAATTGATAAATATGATGCAATTCCAAAATTGCATCTTTCATCGATGACAGGAAAGATATTAAATATGAATTGAATGTGAGTGTATGAAGTGGAATGGAAGAAATAAATTTGAAATCAAAAGATGAATGGAATATGGAATGAAATGAAGTTCGCAGTATGGAAAGCTTCAATTATCAAATTACTGGATTAAATTTAAATTAAACTAATATATTTTAATCGATTGCTATGTAACATTGAATTCACTACGAAACAAATGATTCGTTCGATTAGTTATAGTTTGATTCTCAAGGGATCATTAGCCATAAATTCGGCCACCAACATATACATATACAGACACTTGAAGAGTTTGATTTACAACACCAATTTGGTGAACTTGATAGATTTCCTTCGACGTTTGACCTTTGCCATATGGTCACATTATCAATGCGCCAAGTTGCTGCTGTCACTTTTACAGGAAAGCTATATTTTTTGAATTTCCTAAAACTAACTCGTTAGAATATGGATTTAGGATACAGCCTAGACTTCTTTTGAATAATTATTCATTATATTACAGTTACTAGCACCGAATGGAACATTTGGTCATCATGTTGTTTCATATTATCTTACTACATGTCCCGTCAAAACTACTATTACTGGAAAATTCCTGCATCCGGTTGTTCTTCATGTCCGGTTAGCAAACTCATCGATATTCATGCATTCTTCTCCTATTATTATAATGTTGATGTCATTAAGAGAGCAGGAAATCTTTTTTCTTAAATTTCAAATTTTGCCAAAATTGTTTTTCTAATTTTTTTCATCCCTTGGCTTTTTTAGACTTATGTGTAATAACAGAGCTCCCCAATTTTGTAGTGAATTTTTGATAATAATAATCTTGGCTACTTTGCTACTACTTTCTTTTTTCCAAGAGCCAAACTTTCTCACTTGATTATAATTTATGATTCATAAACATACCGTATGAATACGAATGCATGGATACTGACTAAACAAGTAGATCCGAAACTGTGGAAAAAGCTATCGTTTTACTACCATTAAAATTGGCTTAAGATAGAGTTTTAAAAGTTGACGCTTGTATTTTAGCTATCATTGTGACCTTTCAGGAATATGAAATGGAAGGAAATAAAAAAACCTCAAACTAATTCAAAAAAATCAATAAACCATCCATTCATCTTCCTTTTTTTTTCATTTTTTTTTAAAATATCCATTCACGTTCAGGCTCTCTTTAGGTATCTCAACCAATACTTTGCTTTACTGTACATCTTCGGTCCACTTTTAATGACTGTTGCAAATTCTTTCCAAAAATACTTAAACTATATGATAGTTACAGTAAGTTTATTTGAATGAAGATATTAATTGTTGTCATGAACTTGTCTTTCCTATTTGCAACAATTCTATCTTCGAACTCATGACAAGAACGAACCAGTTCAATTAATAAATTCGACAGAAAAAAGAAAAGAAACGAGTATTCTTGGCACTTTTTTGAATAATTTATAAAAATTAGTTTGAAAATCTTAACAGTAACATTTAGTGATATTTCATCAGCAATAGATTAATTGTAAATAATTGTAAAAACTTATTGAATTTGATCTTTGATAATATAACAAAATTTTGTGATTAAAATGAGATTTGACCATAATTTGAGCAACATTTATTGATTATAAAATATTTGAAGTGATGAAAAGTTTTCAAGTTTGAAAAATTTTGACTTAATAAATACAATATCCTAAAGAACCATTTTTACATACTATCACTGCTACAATTATTGTCGCATTATAAATTTTCGCGCAAAATACTGTAGATCGATTTATGTTATAGTTAATGATAGATACGATAAAATGATGATTTCCCTCTAGGATACTGTATTCATCAAACTTAAAATTTCTAGTTTTCAGGATTATTTACCATGCTAAGTATTCGATAATATGAAATTAATGTGTCTTTTTTACTTTAAAATTTCAATACTATCAAAGATCAGCGAATAGTGGCAGCAACTGTAGTGGTAGTAGTTGCAGTAGCAGTAGTAGTAGTAGTAGTAGTAGTAGTAGTAGTAGTAGTAGTAGTAGTAGTAGTAGTAGTAGTAGTAGTAGTAGTAGTAGTAGTAGTAGTAGTAGTAGTAGTAGTAGTAGTAGTAGACGTAGTAGTAGTAGTAGTAGTAGTAGTAGTAGTAGTAGTAGTAGTA
>NW_018108636.1:33323-46029 GCF_000183805.2 Loa loa | reverse complement strand
GTAAATAAATGATTAGTTGAAGATAGCATGCAAAATCGTTTCAGAAACCTTCGGGTCAAAATATTTCCTGATTCAGACATGTCAGCTCCCTTTCACACAAATGATGTTCATTTGCCATTTTCTCATTGTCACTTCATTTCATTTCATAATTTCGGTTTGAGTTTTATTTCTTACTACATCACCTTTGAAAGTAAGGTGCAATTGAGAAATGTTGAATAATAGCGCGTCTTTGCTTTTATCCATAATTTATAGTTCATCAAGATTCGCATTCATCATAACATCCTCCTAATTATTGCTCTTCATTTCATCACAGAAGCTGAGTCGGTTCAAGTTGCACCAATAACCTTCGCATAATCAGAAAATGTTTTAAAATGTATTTCGTTGCAATTTCCACTTGAAAGGTTTTTAAAGCTTTCAATAAATTATTTGTTTGATTATGTTCGTTATAAAAATATCTACAGCAATGTTATTTGCAGTAACAGATATGTCAACAAACTCGATAACTGAAGAAGTTAGAAAAATCATCCTCAGTAAGATATTAATTCAATTATTTTCAGATGATCCTTCTATTATGCATTCATTAAGGGACTGAATTGACATTATAAACTACGACAGATGTTGTAAATAGCCAAATTATTGTCGCTTGTTTGCTACAAATCCGTATTCTCCGTTCATCCTCGTTTCTTTCCCCGAAAAAGTTTCATTTCACTGCATTTTATTAGAATATAATATAAATAATCGATAAATGATTTCTGCATGAGAAAAGCTTTGCAGATGGCGATATTGGGAGAAATGGCTGACGAAATGAGAGCGGGGAATAAAATTTGAGAAGACATTATGAGGAGTTCATCAGAGCACAGTTGACTGAAGTAGACGAACTTTGACTCAAGATTAGTTCAGATGAGAGTTGTAATGTCCGGTCCAGTTCCATCCGTTTACATTTGTATCGTCGATTTTGAAACCAAATTTTGACTTGCGTGGGAGTAAGATCGAGCGTCACTGCTAATCGCTCTCGTTCTGCTGCACTCACATATCGCTGCAACTTGAAACGCTCTTCCAGTTCGTTCACCTGTAATGTACTTATCTGTCTCCGTCATTTGTCGGTAGGGGAAAGAGTTTTAATCTGTTCTGTTCCTTATAGCGTACCAGTTGCTAAGTAAATCAAAAATCACTTTTTGTCGATAGCACACCATTGAGTATGCATATATGTGTTCGTACAGGTATATAACCTTCAACTTAGTAGTCAAACTTAATCAGTCCTCAAGTTCATTAATTAGGCATACAGTTTCTGTGAGTACCTATTAATTAGTAGAATATAAAAGAAGAAGGAAGTTGTGGCTAACGGCAAAATCTTTGTCAGACATCTTGAAGAGTTTGGAACGACAAATTCCTTGCATCAATTCAGCCGAATTGGGGCAATGCACAAAACGTGGCGTTAACAAAAAACAAGTGATATCTGTAAAATACATCAAATTTATCGAAGCCACCTGAAACTGAGTAAATAAAACGCGAGGCTTTCGTCGTGTTTGTTGCGATCGAAGCTGCACAGAAGTTTTGGAATCATTATTGCTGCCGAAACGGTTGGCTGTCAAATCGAGTCGCGAGTCACTGCGCATATCTGGAGTTCAGGTTCAGCAAATTGAAATGTACTGACCGGATTAATTGTTCGAACAGCAATTAATGCTTGCTACAATTAGACTATTATCATTCATAACTGCTCCATTATCAATAACTCTGGAGTTCGAGTCAGAAAATTATACCTTAGTACCTATTATTCATTGAGTTGCTTTGAATTCTTCACTTGAAACTCTAGCATAAATTTCAATCATTTCTAACCCGTTTATTTCTAGGAACTTCAACTGGAGATTAAGTGAATTAATCGACGATTCGTAAAGTTATAGGCGAGTGATGAATACTTACTTAAGCGTGTATAAAGTGCAAATTGTGGTACAGCAGTAGTGGATGGTAACTGCTCAGCAAAACCCCAATAGCGCATATCATCCATCGAAGTTAATTGTTCCAGCGAAAAGTTCCGTATTGGAAACACGGAAGAAGGCACATTTCTAGTTGTTGGTAACGATGATAACGTTGTACTGTTCGCTACGGATAAACTCCAGGGGAATTCAAACGTTGGCATTCGGGAATTAGGTATCAATATGGAATTATTGCCTTGATTTATTGCATACAACTCGGGTTTCCTGGATGTACGAAATTCCGGCTGAGGAGCAGACAAGTAATCAGGTTGTTTAACCGGATTTTGGATTAAGTTTGTTAGTTGTTGTTCACGTTGTTGCTGATGATATACAGCCATTAATGGAGAGTTCGATGATTGAAATTACATTGATGCAAGTGATGAGAGGCGCGTCTTATGTCTTCAAAAGATTCTCACGGGGCTAATTTTTACCTTGAAGAGATTTTCTAGTCCTCTTCTCCATGAGTGACATGACGGAATAGTATGTCAGAGCGAGACGAAAACAGGTTCTAATGGGTTCCGAGGTAATACGAATAGGTGTTACGGTACTGAAGTGTATTTACATAGTTAGCCAATCAGCAATGCTCACTTCGAGGAGTTCTAAGCAAGGAAATTGGAAAATGAGAAGCGAAGAAGGCGATAAAGGGGAAACGGATTGCATTACACACTTAAATGCGCCTTTCCTTGAGTGATTAGGACCTGCTGCATCACCAATTTTGAACCTTTGTATCAATTTTCATTATCCTTCAAGCAATCTATCAAAGATTCTGTCTCCCTTCTCATTGCATATCCCCTTGAATTTACTGATATGAACAGAATTGATCCACCGCATCATATAAATCAATTTCGTTAAACTGCTTACGATAATACCGAGTCACCTATAACAGTCGTTACTATTTATATTTTGTAGATTTTTCAAGAAATTTTAATTCATACCCTTTAATCCCTATCACTTCATTTAAAAAATAAGTCTCGAACAAAGTTTCGTAAATGATTTCCCCATCTCGACTAATTATTTAAATTCAACTATCTATCCTCAAATTTACATCCTTCATATAATTAATTCCCATTCCTACACACTTGAATATAAAGTGACCTTCCATATACTGTTAAAATACTGATGATAAACAACGTATATGTTAGAATGGCGCTCTGGTGTACCTTATTTAGCGGAATTGTCAACTAATGAATTACTATAATTGTATTCTAATAACAGAAAGCAACAAATGAGGCTATGCCATAACTCTTTTAATCAATTAAGCAATGAAATTTGTTCTATAAACTGCAAGAAGGCATTTTAGAAAGTTGACAAGTCCACCTGACGTAAGTATACAGTTGTCAATTGGGCAATATAAGTAGACAGTTCCCTTAGGGGGAGGTAATATGAACTCAGTTGTAGGGGAAAAAATCAAGAATAACAAAGTGAAAACAAAAAGGTTAAATAAAGCGTTACTGTCACAAGTTCAGTATTGCTCAATGAAATCACCTTCAATCTTAGAACATATATTACTAACGAACGTCAATTTCGAGATGTTTCCATATTGCGCACTGGTTTCAGTTTGAAAAGCAGTTGACTTGAATCGACTAGCTAATGCTTACTGCGGGAATTTAAATCTATAACTTCGACGATTTGTCACAACGACAAGCCTATTGAACAGTATCTAACACCTGTTCATCCTTAATAATATTAAATATGATCGCAATTCAGCAGTCTTTATAAGCATTACACATTAGGTTCCGCGGATGGTGTCCACTGCATATCTTATCATATGCGAAACACGTTATGTGTCCCGTTCTTTAATTTCTCCTATTCTGCATTCGTCGAACCGCGCAATTTTTTAATCATAAATTCTTCACAAACAGTTGCACTCTCCATTAAAGTTTTTCTAAAAATCACGGGTATAACTATTAACACAAACGGATCTTTTCTCGTTAGAAAACGAAAGCTGCAATTTTGCAGTTGAAATAAATTGAAGCAAATTTCAGGAAATGCTAACAAACCGCAAAAATTAAATGCTCAACCATATTTCTTTCTCTAAAGCACACAAAACGCACTGATGGATGTACTTCGGCGACTATATTAGAGTAACAGACCACAACTACTTGAAAAATCGAGACATGTCATTCATGAGTTTGAAAAAATCTCGGAAAATTTTCCTAATTCATTATCAAAAAATTCCAATCAAACTATAATATCTGCATGGCATGAATGTGGAATGAATAACTTCATGACTGATATTATAGTCCTTTCAACCGAAGTATGCAGTAGAAGAATATGTACCTGCGTAGTCGTTTTACAATTTCGGTACTGAAAATCTTTCATTCATTTCGCAGAAATTCTTTACGTACAACAGCAAAGAAGAGGTGATGCAGCCTAGGAACTATGCTTTCTTTTACAGATGAAGCTAACTGCAATAAAAATTGTTTATTATTCTCAATGGGAAAAGAAATATTCAATTTTATCATATTTCCCAAAGATTTCTCGTTGATAAGAAATGGAAAATATTCAATGAATTATTATCAACTGTTAGGAATCATGGAGACTACTCCATCCAAGCAAAGTTTTGAATTACAGTAATTTCCATTTACTGCACAAGGCATATTTCTAAAGCATTACAATGACAATGGATAAGTTTTAGAAAAATTCGCTGTACTGTGGTAAAAGATAACGAACAAGAACTAATAAAACGGCACAACAATACAACATTAACGGCACAACAGTACAAAAGTTCGATGGTATTCTAAAGTTACTTAAATTTGCTAACAGAATATCTTATAATCAGAGTTTATTGAGTTTATTTTCAATAAACTTTGACCATAATTAAACAAAGAACCTTAACATGATGCATTATAACCATTAACATTACAGGTTTATCGCTTTTTATACAAGCAAGCCTTCAGTTTCAATCCGGTAGGTCGTTTCTGTACCACTTTACCAGTTTTAATAAATTCCAAAATTACAAAATAACCACCATCATTCATCATCTAGAAATTTTTTAATAAATAACACATTACTATTAAACTTCTCTTTATAATTCAGGGCAATATAATATCAACGAACCTTTCCAGTAATCGCAAATCCCATTTTTGTTACTGCGTGCACAAACTGTTTCACATTTATAAATCGACTCGCAACTTCGGCTATTTTCAAAAAACCACTGTAAATAGACATAAGTCACATTTTCCTTAAAATTATGTTGATTAATTTGAAGAAATAATGAGCACAATGCTTCCATATTACTATTTAATAATATATGAAGTGGATAACAAACCCTTTCTTCAAAATCCGATTCGCTTCCCTCAAATATTCGTTTAGATTGGTTCCCATCAATGAAAGACAAAAAACAACAATATCCACTGATTTACTGCACAACGGGACCTGCACAAAAATTATTTATCAATAAAAACAAACTAGAAAAAAGGTTAAATTTAAGTGTATAGTCAAGTACGTCTAAAACATGTTCATATAACTGAAAGAACCTTTAATAATATCGCTACTGATATTTACACAGAATACATTTTCGAGGCACAGTCTCAGCTAAGGTCATATTTTTTTCATTATCAGCCTTCCCAAGCTTACTAAAGTCCCATTTAAATTGAAGCAAAGATTTCGGCTTTTAACATTCGTATTTGTTGAGGATTGTGTGCTTATTGTTTTCTTTTTCTAACAGCTTCATAAGAAATTAGTGAAACGTAACTCTGTTATGTGTAAGAAATTTACAGTGAATTTACAGATGTCCAACAGTATGGGAATAATGGACGATTAGAGGAAATCTTAAACGTCTCTAATCTATTATGCTACAAATAACGTGCAAAACTAATAATTTGATGCATTAAATATACCATGGACATATCACACGCCGTAACGCGATCATTTGCAGCAATCAAGTCGAACGAATGTACAGTAGCTATATGTGACAGTGCATCAGCAATTGTTGCATTTCCACAGCCCAAATCAGCAATCACTAAACCATCATGTTTCAGTGATCTTATCCATTGAATAATAATACGAACTGGATTATATGGCCATTTCTTTGCCTATAAATGATCATCTTATTGACCTAAGACAATATTTTCATTTCTTAATCAACTATTTCCATTTTCTAACAACGTATAATAATTTAAAATTTTATTTTTGCTAATACCATCGACTTCCACATCACTGCAGGAATAACTCCACAGCACATTTGTCCTCGATTCAAGATATTAATTACGCTAATTAATTTGTAAATTATACCATAAGAGGATTAAAGCAGTTAACGCCCTTTTGATAGAAAGGAACACACAACAAATTTTCCCCGCAATATGTTTTAGACAATCTTACATAGGAATTCATGAACTACATTCATATAATTCACATCAGCAAACCTGTTTCTGATATCCTTTGTGGTACAACTCAAAAGCTTGTGGGTCCTTCCGAAATAGTTCCATAGCTTCCGCACCACTCATAGTATATAATTGCTCGTTGATATACCGAAATAATGAAGAATCTATTTTTTCTCTACCATTCATTTCTTGCCTACTCATTGCGTCATTTTCATTTGGGCTGCTAGGGTAATTAGTCTTCCTAATTCTACTTTTTCTCTTTTTTTTCATTATTAACGCATCACTTGAAGGGATGGCGTGTTTATTACCTGAAACAATAAATCACAATGTACAGGAAGATAAGTAATTCGCATGCTTTGTATTAAATGATTCCGTGATAATACCAAAAGATCTCTCTGAACAAAGTATACATACGTACACATAACTACCATTTCTTCCCTCCAGTTTTCTTTTCGCTTCCTTAGCAGCTTTCTTGCGAACCTTATTTCGCCATGGACGATGTTGTTTTCTCGGCTAAAACAACGCATTGTTGGTAACATTCAGAAATGCAAAAGTCGAGGCTATTTATATCTCATTAAACTGCCTTCCATAAGCAAGACTGCAGCACATACACCTTTTAGGCAACTTATGCTGAATGCAACTTTAATTCATCCATCGTCCACATAGTTAATTAGTTTTCGAACACAATTTCTACCTTAATAAATATAATGCTCCACACACTGCAATTATAATAAAGAATAACAAAGCTAACAAGTCTCGTCATTGAAATTCCCACTTTTTCATTGTAATCGATTTCTTTCTGCACTGACGAAACCACATTATCCTTGCTCTCCAATTTCGCTTTTTGTCTCATCAAAATCTCAAGAAAAAAAAATCCATACAGCAACAACTGGATGAACTTTGGAGGGGGCAAATTTCGCAACTAGATCACCAGAAAACCTATTAACATCGATACTCCACAATGATCCCGTAAGTTAATACTAAACTTATAATTAAAACTAAAATAAAAATTAAGTATTTCAATATGCTATTCGAACATATGAATGTAGAGAAAATACAGTATACTGACAAACTTTATTTCCAAACAATTAACTGTTTTACCAAAAGTTCAATAAACAGAAACCTAAGACCACTAAATATTGTAGCATAATAACAAAACAAACAATGTAACAAGATAATAAAATCATTTCAAATCCAGTCCAATAGGGCTTTTTGTTAATAGCTGTACATCACCACTACAATAACAAATTCACGGAATCACCAAAATATGAATAATTTGACACGAAATTTACCGTCTATCTGTTTTCCCAAGTCCACGCTTGCCAGAAAACAAATGTTTCGGACGTTTGACAAAAATATGCCTGTCAGCTTCACCCTTTCTTGCTTCGTGTTTCAGATTTCTCTGCTTCTTTCGCCCAACTTTCTTCGTCATTTCTCGTACCTAAATTAAAACCTAATTCTTAATTTAAGCAATATTCTTCATCAACTAATCTATTGACCCCATACATATGCATCAGCGAAAAAGCCTTTTTCTTACAGAAATGAGGCCAAATATCTAACTATCTTCCGCAATAATGTGCTGATCTTTAGCTTGCCACTATTAAATGCATACTGATCCAAAAATTAAGAAAAATTGCTAACCTTGTCATTCTTTATACCCTGAACATCACGACTTGGTGGTCGGTTAGCAACCAAGCTCGGACTTTTTCCCACCCGTATTTTTTTGACAGTAGGTTCCTTCAGCTGTTCCTTAGCTAAGTTCTTCAACTGTGATGGATTAATATCAACACCAAGATCATGGAACTGTTCTTCCAAACATGCCATAGTTCGATCGCGTTTTCTTGCAACGAAACGACTTAAACGTGGTTTCGTGATACTTTTCTTAGCTTGTGAGGCCTACAATTCTAAGATTTAAATGAGTTCAAGATATCTATTTAAGGCATGAAGAACGACCACGAAATGGTTGTTGAACTGATAAAAAAGACACGACAAGAAGCTTTTCTGTTAATTCATTTTACCATTTTCAGCTGACTTTCTTTTTCCACAATTTTTTCGGCATTTTCAAACAATTTTCTTGTCTCATCATCGTCCAACACCAAATCCTCGTCATAATACCTAGAACATAATGTTTTACAGCTACACCAAAAATCTCCTAACATCAGTAAAAGCTGTGTAAGTTTAAAAACAAGTATGAATTCCCAATAAACTGAAAAAATCTCTTACCCAGCTTGAATTTTCGCTTCTTCCTCTTTCTTGATTGATTTTAACATATCTTTGACATTTGATGTAACAAAATCAGAGATATTATGTCCTTCCCATATTTCGGGCACATTATCGTATTTTTCTTCGTCGTTCTTTAGCAAATAATGCTCTGCAAGAAGCAGAAATATAGATTTGTTATATTCAAAACAACATCTTGTCATTTGTTCTGAGTTCATTTCATCGTCTTGTAAGTTAAATAAATAAATTCCATCTGCAAATTATGACGAAAATGAAAATGGGTGAGAAAAAATGATGCATTAATTGATGACAATTTACTCTTCAAATCGAGTATATATTCGTCTTCCATTTCTAGCTCAATCTGGCGCTCTAGTTTCCGTATTCCTACAAATTTCCCGTTATCGAGATTATTACAGCCTAAAAACTTCTTCTTCATAACTGCTTCCGGTATATGCGGTGCGCGCACCTGAAATCCAGTACTGGTAGATGACAAGAGCAAACTAAAAACCCTTCAAATTCTACAAAAAATAAACATACTTTGTCATCCCTCGGAACAGGATAGGCAACAAAAACACGACTTAGCACGCCATCTTCAACTGCTAACTTCCTCGATTGCAGTTTGCTTTCAACACGTTGTGTCAAAAGACAATCACATGCCTAAACGTAAATATCTTCTTTTTTTAAAATAAAAGCACAATGTCTTCTTTTCCTTACTTCCTCAACAATTACAACATGTAATTCAAGTTGTATTTCTGAAGGACAGAACTGCAAATAACTGGTTGAACATAAGCAAAAAATGATGCGTACAGAATCTAACACACTAAAAGCAAGCCTACTTTCAACATTTATATCGCTGAGCATTGCCAGTCTTACATTAGTTTATCCTATGCTCATTTTTACCCCCTCCTCCCTTAATTATTTTACAATTATCATATTTTGATAGAGATGTCAAAGTGATTACTTATACTGGGATTAATTCATCCAACTTGCATTAATGTTTCGTTCATTTGCTAAAAAAACTGCTTCCGATATTACTTTAACATCGCACAATCGCTATCCATTCTACATGCTATAAAATACTCAAATATAGTTAGTGATATAACAAAATCGCAAAAAAAAATTACCGTATTTCTTAAATCCATGATTCCCTCTTGTGTTACAGTGCTAAGTTCAAATAATGATAAAGAATCGTCTTCTAATCTTTTTAGCTGCTTTATTTTCTCCAGCTTTAGCTCATCTCGCCTTACAATATCCACTTTATTTAATCCAATTAATACTGGTTTGTTTATAAATAATGGACGGATACTTTCAAATAATGCTACCTGAAAAGATCAAACTGAATTAATATTCCTGACAAGTATTATATAAATATGGTATTGAATCAGATTCCTTACCTGCTCTTCAATCGCATGATCACATGTTTCACTTATATCCATAATGAACAAAACTGCAGCACGCAAGTGTGCAAGTGCGGTAACTGCTTGCATCTCAATTGTATTGCGCTCTTCCAAAGGTTGATCCAAAATACCAGGTGTATCAATAACCTGAAATTATTCAATTATGATTGCCTAAACATATTTCAGATTTACAACTGTGACATATTTTCTTTTAAAATACTACAATTTTTCCTTCATGCTACAAACTTCCATTAAACTTTCATCTTTGAAATTTGCAATTCGTTCAGAAATAATTAGGAACAAATCTTCCAGGAAAACCATCACCACCGGCACTTGCCTGCCAACGAAGATATTTATAATCAAGATGTCCAACATAAAGAGCTTTAGTGGTGAATGCATAAGGTTGTACTTCAACGTCAGCACGTGTCAGTAAATTCATCAACGATGATTTACCAACATTTGGGAAACCACACAGTATTAACGTCCTGAAATTCGACTCAAGATCTACAATGTAAGCTTTTTATATTTCACTGTTGATAATATTCCTTTTGATTATCATAAATTATTGACGAAAAAAAAAATGCCATTAAATAATCAATTTCTCCATACCTTGTGTTTGGATCAATTGTTGGCAAACGAGAAAGATGTTGCCGCACCTGTTCCAAATAATCAAAACTTGATTTCTGTCGCTTTAATAGCTTTACCATTCGTCCAAGTGCTGCACGCTTTAACATTTTACACCGATATAACGAATCGCCATATTTCATTAGGCGAACATATTCTCGTGCAATACTAAAACGTTTTTCATCGAAAATTCATATTTCAATCAACGTAAATGATTTCAATGGCACTTCAAAACCTACCCATCGATCAAATGACGAGCCGTATTCATTTGTCCCAAAGCAATTTTGTAGTGGTCCTTATCGTATAAAATGTTCATGAGATCGGCATAAAACGGATGAACCTCCTAAAAGGCTATTCAGAAAGTTCAATAGTGCATTATGAAAATCCAGAAATCGATATCTCTGCATTTTGCTTCAATTCACAACAATTCAACAAAATAATCAGCTGCATTTGGCACAGAGATTTATAGCTATGATTACGGGAAAGCATAAAACCAGACAACCGACAAGAAAGAAAGAACTGAGAAATTACCTCCATTTTTGGAAATTCATCAATGATTTGTGTCAATTTATCATGTAAAACCTGTTGCAAAAATTTAATTTTCCGTGTATAAAACGATCGGATCCGGCTGATTGCAAAGTGACGCCGAACCACAGTTGGTGTTTTTCTCTGTGTTTTGGAAAGGACTATCTCCTTTAAATCCTGAAAAACAAATCCGTGTCTCACAGTTTTTTATTCCATTGCGGACTTGAGTGTAAACAAAAACTATACGAAACTGTTTCCTTTTCGATAGCATATTTAAAATGTGCTAATATCCTAGCACTTAAATAATTAATTGAATAACAATAATTACTCACCGCAGCGGACGGAACGACTGTTATCTTTTTGAAATTGTAAATAGCCGGCATTTGCTCCTAAATGAAATAAATTCAGTAGGAAAAAAAAACATGAAACTACAGATGTCGCAATTAATGTTACCTATCATAAGTCTGTTGTAACTGCCATTAAACGGTCTATTTTATTCGCACGTTAGCACATATAAATGAGAGTGGAAACCAAGAAAAACAAATTACATGAAAGGAAAGAGGAGGAAGATGGGAAGGTCGCTTTAACAGCAACCTCCTTCCGTCCTTCTGACCGTCCCATATTATGAGTAACAGCTGAAAGCATGGCGAAGGATTGGTAGCACCTAAACTTATCACTGAGTAAGCAATCCTCGTCCATAAATACTTCTAATACACCGTTAAATTACGTCTTCCCTCGAAAATATCATTGAGATAAAAACTCCACTATACCACACTGTCAGATTAACTTCTTCAAGGGCTTCCTGGTCGGAATACTTCCATCCCCGCCTTCTCCCTCTTATGTCCCCCCCCCTACCGAACATCCACTACCAAACATGGAACCAAACTCGTCAAAGTAATGCACTACCTTACCTGTGGCGATGGGAAAATGACGTCTCATCCACAAAACTTAGGTAGTAAATGGAGATTGGGATGGCACTAATGTAAAGTGATTATCGTTAAGTCGGATTGGAGGTTGGTACTGGATTCTTGGCTAATGATACGGAGGAAATTTGACAAGTAGATTTGGCTTCCCATATCTTTAGAATGGCGAAGAAAGTTTCTTCGAAAAGCGGATTTGTCGAAGTGGGCGTTGTTGATGCATTATAACATGCTCTTTGTAAGCTTGGAAGTATTCCTATAACAGTACCATTCCAAGAGGAAACAGATAAACGATCTCATCTTTTCGCATTCTTTATTTTCGTATACATAATGCATTGTATACGTATGAGTGTGTGTAATCTATTGTTACGTATATGTATTTATGTGTGTGTCTGTTTGTGTCCCTGTATGTGTATATATGTCTACCATCAGTGATGAATGCCGGCAAAATTTCCATACTGTCTATATAAAGGTCTATATAAAGGAAAAAAAAGGAATAAAATTACCTCTTGATCGATCAGGATCTCGAAGGCTGTGTCTTACTATTGACAGGACTCTGTTTTTGTTGCCTTTCAGAATGAAGTACTACAATAAAGAATCCAGTAATAGTAACATAGGTTTGGCTGTGCATCCTTATACTATTATAACAAACAAAGAGCTTAATGATTTCTTAAATTATGCAATTTTAAATTGCTGGTAACTAATTAGACAATGGCGATAGC
>NW_018108636.1:26801-33036 GCF_000183805.2 Loa loa | reverse complement strand
CCTGTATGTGTATATATGTCTACCATGATGAATGCCGGCAAAATTTCCATACTGTCTATATAAAGGTCTATATAAAGGAAAAAAGGAATAAAATTACCTCTTGATCGATCAGGATCTCGAAGGCTGTGTCTTACTATTGACAGGACTCTGTTTTTGTTGCCTTTCAGAATGAAGTACTACAATAAAGAATCCAGTAATAGTAACATAGGTTTGGCTGTGCATCCTTATACTATTATAACAAACAAAGAGCTTAATGATTTCTTAAATTATGCAATTTTTAAATTTGCTGGTAACTAATTAGACAATGGCGATAGCTTTGAAAGCTAATTTGGATAGCGTCGCTTTCTCACAAAAAGTCATTTTTGGAATTATTCTCCAAGATCCCAAAAATAACTTTTTTTTCAATAGAATTCCACAGATAATGACGAATTTCCAGTTGAAGGGTTTTTGGATGCAAAGTACTGGTGAGAACATCAAAGCATCCATCATCTGGGTAATTTGTGATATTCAGGATCCCATTACTATTAGTTCAGGAAGGAAGTATCGTGAAGGATCGCACTGACGACAATAATTAAATCTACACTCAGATAGAGACATGGCAAACAGCTCGAATTTGATTCGACATGACATCCCAGATGCTAAACCCATCAAACAAATTAGCATATCTTCGTTTTACTTAAATATCGTCAGTAGTCTGTAGTGAGTGAACATTAACATTTTTCAGATTGCATTCACTTTTGCGAACAAAGTCCCATCGTTTTTCAGCATTTTTTTCTACTCAGAAGCACAAGAACCATTTAAATTCTAAATAATCCAAAGAAGAATTTTCTCATCGTTTACGTTCCGGATTTTTTTGGGTTAAATTTTTTTGGTTTCCAATTTATTCAGTGTCTTATAAAAGATGGAGGAATCGCAAGTAGAAAAAAATATTACAACAAATCTAAAGAAAATCAACACTGCTAATGTATTCAAGGGCTGATTTCAACAGTGTATTTTTAAACCGAAATTAAGTGAAATCAAAGAAATGGCAGAAAAAAAATTGATAGCAAACGCCTGTTACTAACTACCCTTACTGTTATCACAGTTTCATTACCATGATCGTAATCTACTGCTATTATATGCATAATATTATCATTGCCACATTCCTGCCAAGTCTAGAATGACAACAAGAAAGTGATAGTCCGAAAAGAAAGACACAGAAAGCTTAAGAAGTCGAGCTCAACTAAATCATCTTTTAATGTGTTAAATTAACATGACCGAAATATATAATTGTTTTCAGTGTGTACATCTCCAATTCCCTTTCTTATGTGTTTTCTTTCTGAATAGGATTGCTTGATCACTCCTTCCCTCTTCCAGTCCTCGACTCCTTTCACTCATTGCCGTTGTTTGCCACTGTCATACGGTAAAACAGTGATGTTTCAGTCGAGTATTAAAATTATTATTAAAACATCTCTTCTCGTTGATTCCGTATCCCGCTAACAAAATCAGTAAGTTATCCGGAATTCCAGAAATCAGTACTTCTCGATTAATATTAATGTTTTAATTTCCCGAACAGTTTGAAAATTTTTATGAACTCTAAAAATTCTAAAATTTCTATTAAATTAAGAAAAAGGTAAAGCACTTTGAAATGAATAGATTTGATTGATTGAAGAAAAGATGTTGACATAAATAATTGTAAGGCAGCGAGGAGCAATGAGCATTGAAATTACAAAACTGAGTTAAAGTAGCGATGATATAGCAGGTAGCCTGAGGCATTTGTAACTAATTGGTTCGGCATTCATTTAACTGCAGTCGAAAAGTTCTAGTTACGCGCCCATTTCTAATTGCCCACTTTTTTTTTAAAAAATTCTCAACTTCTAGACAAAATAAATATTCGCTTTTAATTCCAAATCCAATTTCTAGAAAACAATTTTTCGGACCACATATTTGATTGATGAACACATTAGTTGTAGTAGATTTACCATTACTAACACTTAAAAACCATTTTAAATTAGCCCTCTAAGGAAATGACTTGATGTGTTGATGAACCACTTCACAAAAAATTTTGACGTTTTTTTTTTCAGGTCCAAAACAATTTCATTCTCAAAACATTTAGCTATGTGATATTAGCTGTGATTCACTCGCTGCTATCCACCTCATCCATCCACCATTGTGAATTTGCTCTCACTTTATTTGATTTCAAAATTACGAAATTAAATGACTGCAGAAAGACGAGCTTTTTGTAGGAAAACGCGTTTTTCTAGTGGCTGTTATATAAATTACAGTTAAACTTCGTTAGATTTCAGGATTCATCCTGTTATTTTAGGAACCCTCCCTCCTCCCTCCTCCCCATCAATTTCAGCTTTTTTATCTCCTAATAGCACTTGAATAACATAGAGTTGAGATTCAGGTATTTGTATCGCTTATCAATATAAGTGAGTATTCATCAAACTAGACAAAATAGTTGTCATTCAAAGCCATTGCTATCAGTAATGATCTATTAGGTGAATTGTACAAATTGAGTGATGAAATATAAACGTACCAATTTGTTCCAATTTAAAAGCTTTCTGAGAAAAGGGCTTTCCGAGCGACAGCTATAATTAAATAATCATTAACAATGATGAAAAAATTTGGGATAATGTACTGAAAATTTTTAAATTGCAATGAAAAATAATGAAACTCCTTATACTTCGAAAATTTCAATGTTCTTAAAATATTATTCAGAAATTTCAAAATTTTGTTGAATTTAAGTAGAAAATTTAGATTTTACATTCGTCATTTGTCGATGATATCCCCAAAAAATATTTCTAATAAAAAACTCACACGCAATGACATTTTCTCATTGGTTCATTTGCAGCAATATAGAAGATGTGAAGTGATACTAACTAATATTTCGGTGTCCAAAGACGATTTGTTTGTTAAGGCGTTTTAAGGATGATTATGCAAACAAACCGTAACAATTGGGATTATCGATCAATTATATTCCATTAATTTGTTTCAGTTCCCAATTTTTCATTTACTATTATTTATCCTTATTGTAGCGTTAGTATGATAAAAATTTCTTGAAAGTATTTCCTTTATACTATTGGAAGGAGATATTACTTGTACCAGACAAAATAAGTATTTTTAGGAATTTTGTATGTAATAGCGAAGTTAGTCGCTCGAGAATCACAAGTACCTGTCAAAACAAATTTGTTTCATGAAACAAGCTGCCTAGAATTTTGACTCCGGTTATCTTGTCAGTAATATTTTTAAATGACAGGATAGATTCCGTTGAACTAATCTCGATTACCACTCTAAGCGTTAGTAGAAACAAATCAAGTTTGCAAATTATATGTCGAATTTTAAAACGATGCTATAAAAAGTATTCATATAAAATTAAATTATCTTCGACTACATCCTGGAAAAATTGATGCTTTAATTTGTATAACTTGACTAACACTGCAATAAATTTTAGATTAATTTGAATTTGGGAATTGAAAAGTGAATTTAGTTTCAAAATTTGTTGCTAAATTTGACAACCTTCTCGCACAATCATCCATTATCCAATCCGTGGGATGGAACGAGATGCATTTCTAATTACAACCAACGAATGAAATATGGAAGCCACGCCCACAACCTGGAATAAGTTCCACCCTCTGACAATATGAACAGCGCAATGACATTTTCATTTCCTATTGAGATTAATTTTTGACTTTAAATCTTCTGAGCGCAAAATGACTCGCAGTAATTCGGAAATTCGTTTTCTTCTTTCCATTCATCCATTCATTCATCACATCATTTTCTTTTCAGTTATAACATTCTTCAGTATCATTTCTCAACATTTTTTTTCCAATTAGTAACTTCCCAGACAAAACCGTTACCCAGTGATTTTTCGATGTTATTTGAAAATTCAAAATTTTTGAAATCTATCACTCTTTCGAAACTAATTGCCTAACTCTCTCAAAATTTCCTCTAGTATGAAATTAAAGATGGGATTTGAAACTCTGCGCACATGTGTTTGCATGGTTTTTATAAAAATGATTCATTTCACTATGGTTCTGGAAAATTGCTACCGTTGTAATACATTAATATTACCATAATATGTGCTAATATCGTACTACTTTGCAGTCTTATTAGGCAGCTGCTAGAAAGAAAAAAGGGGAGTAGTAATAATTTTTATTTAGTTCATGAAGGAAAAAAACTCAAAAAAATTTAAAATTGAAACTTGAAAACATTTTGAATACAAATTGATAGACTGAGATCAAGAAAGTAGAGAATATATTACGTGACATAGTTAGTGCTTATACGAGGAGATTTCCCAGAGAAGTATTAAAATACAGGACTAAATTCCTTCAAAAGTGCTAAATTTTGCAAAATCTAATTCTTCCGAATGATCACTGGATGTTTGAAGTAAAGTCTAAATTTAAATGGAATTTGAAAGACATGACGTAAGGTTAAAATACAGTATTCTGATATATTCTGGAGAAAAAACACTCAAACAAAAAATGAAAAGCACATGCAAATAGAATGGTCTGTGCGGTTTTGACTATGATATCTTCTAAAACTGATTCTGTTAAATGTTGAGAACGTGTCTTTGCAATAGACATTCTGACTGAATTATACATTTATCATTATAATTTTGAATCCTATAATATTAATCTCAAAAATGAATAATATTAGTGTTGCCTTCCACACCTGGATACAAGTTAAGTGCGAAGGGCTGATTAAGTCATAGATTGGGAGATTAATCTGAATCGCCTGTTCTAATTGCCTACCAGTGATCTGCTATACTAATGTGTCCAATCCTCACGATACCACCAAAGTATCAATTAATTACCTGTTACTGCCTCACCATTACTGCAGACACAGCTAAGCGCACTTCTCATCTTCCTTCTGATCTAGTCCAATTCACTTAAACCCAATCCTTTTGTTAATGGTGAAAGTACAATAACAATCACTTTTCATCAGCTCACAGCTTCAATCCTGTCTTTTTTAAGCCAAAAAATCTTCATGTTATATCTTTTGAATTTCGATTGGTTGCATCTCAAGATGTTTTAGAAATCAATTTTTTTGTTTTAACTAATTTTATAATTTCTGTAGTTTCTATATTAAACTAAATCTTATTGTTTCTGTATTTTTTATTCCATCAAGTTTCCACGAACTTAAAAACTCCATTTCAATTTTATTCTATCGAACTAATTAAGGACAAATCAAGATTTCCTTTTGTGTAATATCATCAATGATTGCCAGTAAACTTGAATAGATAATCTATTAATTTCTCAAGGAACAAAAAGGACCATGAAAACAGGAACTAAAGAGAAGAAAGAAATTAAAAAATGAAGGTTTCACATTAGCGTTAATCATTCTGCTTTCCCAAGTCTCCAAATCTGAGAAAAATTCGGGGAGTCAAAAATACTGTTGTTTTATAAAATTACTACCAAAATTACATTTTTAATTTTGATCCCACAGAATTTGGTGCACAACTGGAAGTGATGGCGGACAATGAGAGTGGCAAATGTGATGAAGAAGGACAGAAAGTTCAGCATTGGATACGAAACGATCAAAGCAAAATTTATAATACAATTGAAGAAACTGTTAAATCCACCCAAAGTATGACATGCTGCGAAGTTATTTGAATTTCAGCATGAAATTGATTCCCTAATTCTTGACAAAGTTTTAAGTTGCAGAAGTACCTCTTTTTCTCCAACTATCAACTGCATAATTTTAGATGATCATCGGGTGAGAAAGAATAATCCGTTAGAAGGAGCGAAAAGGAATCGATGCCGGTTTTCCATCTCGGATATATTGAGCGATAAGCATTCCACAAGCCGTACCAGCAAGTAAATTAAATATTTACCTATATGCGCGAAAATGTGCAAAAATAAAAAACAAAAGATATTCCGTTTCATCAACCAATATTTTCTCGAAAAAATTCATTTGATTGCTGACTAGTGAAATTTTGTTTATCCTTAATTTATTACGTTATAACAGTTGAAGTCCTCAATTTGACAAACATATCTCACTCTATATTATAGCAGGAAAAAAGTGGAAAAGTTCGAATTAGGTAAGATAATAAAAAGAAATTTCTCTACAATAATTCATGGTCTTTAATTAATGGTAAATTGACCTGTCAATTCTCATTTGTAAATTTGAGCTAGTTGCTAACAACGCGTATTCCAATAAAGCAATACTTGGGAGCATTAAATGGGAACTCCATGTATGTGTGCTCGTTATCGCTTCATCCACAATAATGATAATTATAATAATGACGCAT
>NW_018108636.1:5032-26638 GCF_000183805.2 Loa loa | reverse complement strand
ATCATCGGGTGAGAAAGAATAATCCGTTAGAAGGAGCGAAAGGAATCGATGCCGGTTTTCCATCTCGGATATATTGAGCGATAAGCATTCCACAAGCCGTACCAGCAAGTAAATTAAATATTTACCTATATGCGCGAAAAATGTAGCAAAAATAAAAACAAAAGATATTCCGTTTCATCAACCAATATTTTCTCGAAAAAATTCATTTGATTGCTGACTAGTGAAATTTTGTTTATCCTTAATTTATTACGTTATAACAGTTGAAGTCCTCAATTTGACAAACATATCTCACTCTATATTATAGCAGGAAAAAAGTGGAAAAGTTCGAATTAGGTAAGATAATAAAAAGAAATTTCTCTACAATAATTCATGGTCTTTAATTAATGGTAAATTGACCTGTCAATTCTCATTTGTAAATTTGAGCTAGTTGCTAACAACGCGTATTCCAATAAAGCAATACTTGGGAGCATTAAATGGGAACTCCATGTATGTGTGCTCGTTATCGCTTCATCCACAATAATGATAATTATAATAATGACGCATTTTCACTGCATCATTTGCAGCATTTTGCGTATAAGAAATATTGAACACATATTAATATCTATATGGCTTAAGTTATTAGGGAAGTTGGAACTATGTCTTCCTTTAATAACTTTATGTATATCTATAAATGTTTTTCGAGCGCTATGAATGTTACTTTGAAAATATTCAAAATCAATCTTATCATTTCAGCAATGTGTGACAACCTGAAAATTTTTTGATAATAGCACCAAATTTGTTAACATTTCAGTTTCCTTCAATATGCCTCAGTGCAATTACAGAAAATTCTCAGTATTTAATCGGTTTAACCTACCAATACAATTTTAAATATTCAGGATAGAAAGGGTGGTCTCGAAATCTTGTATCATCACTTCTGCTACAGAAACAGGAATTGATTCGATTTCGCTTCCTGCAGCAGTGAACATTTGTGATGAAGCAGCACCATATATTGGTCCTCATTTACCACGATATCTTCACGCCGGTAACTTTAAATTATAATTATGCAATTATAACTTATTCAATCAGTAAAGAATTCAATTTTCTGATGAAATTAGCCACCACTTTAAGTAGTGATTTCTCATCCTTCTCTCAAACAGGCAGAAGAAGTGTATGTGTACGGAAATCTTGAAATTCCAATAAAAATAAATGGAAAATTTAAAGATATCCTACAACAGTCAACATACCATAATCCATGGTTTCAACCTTGGTGGTCCACAGTTCGTCCCTCAATTGCTCAACAACTAAATTTGCCGCATAGTAATGACAAAAAACAGGCAAAGAAAGTTCATGAAATAAGTAAGTTACTTTTACATTTTGTTGAAAGTTTTTCAGTTTTTCACTTTTTCCGATCGATAAAATCAGTGCACAATTAAAATTCAATATATATGTAAAATGGATCAAATTATTGTAAAGGAGGGCTATTAGAATGCTTACAAAAAGAATGATTCTAACAGAACGAGGAAACCTGTAATAAAAAATATCATTTCATAGTAACCTTTCCTCACCTTTTCTATAGCTCCACTATGGTGGAATAAACATCTCATATTACCTTTCTGATTCCTGAGAATTTAAGAATACGGTTAGTCGAAGACCATCATTTTTATCCAATTATTTTAAGGTCTTTCTTTGAAGTATATCTTTCTAACCGGAAAGCCGCCGCTCCACCTCTTTTTCTCCTATTCCTTTTCCCGTTGCCGCAAGTATGAATACAGGGAACAATGAAAATGGCAGGAAAACATTTAAGTCAGACAAGGAGGGAACCTGAACATCGTGCCATATGAGTCTGAACGAAATAGGTCGGTATTTCACAAAGGACATGGTAACTCCACTCATTCGGATAATTTTCGAGATGATTTCATTACAACATGATCAGCCATTCAGGCATTCATAACAAATATCTGAACATATGTAGTAGACAAGTAGAAAAACATGTGTCAAATAAATGACAATAATTATAATAGTCAGATTGTTATCTCCTTATCTCTTGACTTCTTATGTTTATGTTTTCGAAGAAATCATATTATTTTTGCGAAACATTAGGCCGACAAATTAACTTCCTGGTCCTCTCATACAGTTTTTTTCTCTCTTACTTTTTGCCGTTGCTCATCACCTAATTAATTCACTGGCCATTTTCTTGCGTCGTGCTTCTTTTTGTTCGACCGAGAATTTGTTATGCTGCGAAATCAATTTTCAAAGTTTTAGGTCAAGTGATTTTGCTCATTTTAAATTAATTACTTATCACCTTTTTCTCTGACTAACTACTCCGTTTAGAGTCGCTTTCTTCTGAAACCAAAATTACCTAACGTTTTTGTTATCCTGCTTTTACTTTCTTATTGAATCTATTTGTGAAAATCATTTCAAAATGACATTGCTTTCTTCGATTTACCGATTTCATTAAATTGGTTAATTTATATCATAAGATTTTTCATCCATGATCTAAAATTAGAAAAAAAAAGTGCAAATCCTTAAATGTAAATTAAAATCCTTGATTTAATTCAAATATTATTTAGTTTGTCTTGTATGAAAACTAATGCACTGCTGTTTTTAGATTAATAAACTTAACTCTTATTGTCAGCAGTCTTTCAAGGTTTTATTATTACAAAAAATGGAAGTATATTTATTAAATAGATTGCTTTCATTGCACGCTCATTACTAATTAGCTTGCCACAATTAATTTGAATATTGTTTCCTTTCTTTTTTGCTTGGCTGAACACAGTAAGAAGCGGGATATTGTGATCGATGCTGCGATGAGCCTCCCTCCTTTATTAAGAAGTGAGCCATCTTTGACGACGGATTACTCCCAGTAATCAGATAATTACCGGTCAAATACATTACTGTAATTCCAAGAAATATTATTAGTTCAATGACCACTAGACAATTGGACTTTCGATTATTTCCTACATATTATTCAAAAATAAATTTCTTTCAAGTTGTGAAATTTTGATAATGATACTCAGATTTATGCAAGCTACTTTCAATAGTATTTAGAATTATTAAAATTTGAAGTGAGACATCAAATCATAGCATTTCAATGGTGGGAAGTTATCACTGACTTGAAAATGTGTTACACAGATGTGAACCATGTTTGTATTCGTTAATGATGCGTGGAGACATTAAATTCACTGCATTACTCTTAAATTTATTGCATTCTCAATATACCGCTCTTTTTCTAACATTGTACTAATTGTCCACTTCATTTCTGACTTTTAAACAAAAGACTTTCATAATTTTCATTTCACAATCGTTTTAAAATATTTATGAGTTTGTGAGCGGAGATTTGTTGCATATCGCCTACGGAATTACCGTATTCTTTCAAAATTACTTCCATTGAATTCAAAAAAGAATTAATTTTTAGTACACAACAGTAATATAATAATGATGAGACTTATAGCAAGCAAATGACTAATTTCTATTAACACAAGTAATTCTCCTAAAAAGAGAAATCTCCTGCATTTTTTGCAACTTCAAATAACTCTCTTTGGAAGCTGCTCACAAACGTCTGTTCTGAATTACCTGCAGAAACCAAAATTTCGTTATATTGTCTGTAGAAATTAGAAATGATTTTGGTACTAACAAAAAGAATAAAAGCAATGTAATAAAGTGTTCAGTTTTGGATCATTCATTTGCAATATTTTGAGAAAATGGAGCATTCATGTTCATCAGAGCATGGACAATAATTCCTCTTATCCTTGATTCTTTTACTTCTTTTAAACTCTCATATTGCCTTATTATGCAAATTAAGGTCATTTAGGTTCATAGTTAATCCTTTCAATAGATTCGAAATGATCCCTTAACGTCGTTTGTTGAATGTTTCGGGATATTCTCAAGTTGGCATCCTTCCGTAGCGGATGGCGTTAAAGATCATTAAAGCAAGCTGCATTATGAGCACAGCCTCCAACCGTACCTCATAAACTAACCAAAATTTCAATGTTCCAAATCAATAATTATCATGGGAAGAGAGAGTTACTATTAAAATTTATTAAAGGTGTAAAGTTGAGATGCAGCCACAATGGAAATTTTGCGGTAAACGTCTTATTAGCAAGCAATTCGCTTCCATAGAATTCATTTCCGCTAGCAGTATTATTGAAACGAAGAACACATTTAAGATTGTGCAAATTCTTTTGGTATAGCTTTTAACTTCGCCTATTCCTTCTCGAATCCACTACTGAAGCCCGAAGTTTCAGCCGTTCACTGAGAGGAGAGATTTAAAAGTGAAAAGGGTTGTTATTTATCTTTAATTTGATTATGCAACATGCTATTCGCTGTTAATGTTTGCATTATTAATCCAAAAGTGTTATTATACGAGCAGTTTTAGTATCAACTTCCACGAAGGATCTCTTCCAGTTAGTATCTGCTTATTCGCAGCGGAGCAAAAACCTACAATATGAAACAATTCAGGTAATTCCAGAAGACATCAGTGTTACAGAATGTTCACCAGAAACTCGCCTGGTACGCTAATCTTTGAATTTAAAAACTGCAGCACGGTTTTACATTCTCGAACACTAGTCCTAAGTAATTTAAAACTTTTCGAAATTTTGCTGGCTATTCTATTTAAGCTTTTGGAAAATTTGAGATTTTTTAGTATGGAAATTTCCGCTAGATCTTATCCAGTGGTTTCAACATGTTGTTTGATTCTGAAAATAGGTGAGGTACAAAGAATACTTTTAATAAATACATTACATTTTACAGAGATAGGATCCTGGCAGGAACTGGTAAAAAATGTTTTAGAAACGAAAAACCATAGTCAAAAAATCGTTCGTAGTAAATTTTTTTCCTTCAAAATAATTGATGGATACTCACAAACTGTTTTATCTTAAACGGAGTTCGAATAAAGAGTATTCGGACTGCTCTAGAATGATAATTTCAATAGGATTTAGAACTTAGGATGCTTTCATTTTTCATCTTTGCGTGTGTTGGTTTTAATCTCATCTTCGCTTTTTCATATTTCGAAACAGCAATCGAATGTAACAAATAATTCGAAAGCAATGATCGATGCAGTCGGCGAAATAGGTAGTGACTGTGACGATGATAATGATGATGATGATGATGGTGATGATGATGATGTTGATGATGATGATGATGATGATGTTGATGATGATGATGACGATATTGCAATACGTGCAAGTGACGATGAAAGTACCATTTTGTTATCTGGATCTACCATCCCCCGTAAGAAAAAAACTCGAACGGTTTTCAGTCGTCAACAGGTGTCCCGACTGGAAATGACTTTCGATATGAAGCGATATTTGTCCAGTCAAGAACGTGCATATTTGGCCTCGACTTTACACCTTAGCGAAACGCAGGTAACTAAAATCTAATAATCACTGAAAGTCCCAAAATCAGCTTACAGGATTTGTCTATTGTAGGAAATTCAAAATTCTTTTCTTTCCTGATAAAAAACGGAAGACGAAGCTGTAATTTCACTGTTTCATTTTTTCGAAAATTTGGATGGTATGAATTTCTTATCATTGCCGAATTTCTTGGATTGTTACATTTCCTACAGAATAGATTACAAATTAAGTAACACTATTAATACACCTATTGTGATCATCCCAATATTTCTCATCCATTACACAGTTTATTTCCTCCTCTAGTGATATTTCAAGACTCGTTTCAAGAAATCCTCAAAGATGAAATTTAGACACCGAGGATCCAAACTTTGCACCTTCAAGTGCACAACATCAAGAAAAGACTAGCGTATTATCTGCTCGATATTGCTCATCACTGGATTTTTTGATAAGTAATAAGTAATGATCACACGCAATCTGCATTGCATTATCAGCACATTACGACAACTTGTTATCATTGATGTAATTATGATTCAAATGGTTTCAATTTAATTACGATATTGTCATAACTTAGGAGAACTTAAGTACATAGATATTATTCCGTACGTTATGCATTCTATACTTTGTATATTACTATAGCAATAGTGTGTTGTAGGTGAAAATCTGGTTTCAAAACAGGCGAAATAAGTGGAAACGTCAAGCAGCAAGTGACGTTGACAGTTCAAGCGCGATGAATATTCACCGATCACACATTTTTGCTTCAAATATGCAGCACATTAGTGATACATCAGAACGTTTTTCCGGAAATATTGCAGTCACAAATAGGTTTAATTAATTTTCTTGAATCAATTTCTGGTAGTCTCATCACAGTTTTTTTTCTTCCTTATTGCAAATAAATTTATTAGTATCGAATATTCCCTTTTCTGAACGTTCGACGTAATTATTACTCGTTTTATTCTGAACTTCCTCCCTCCCTTAAGTTACAAGTTGTACATTTTCCCAAAGTACGTCTTTACATAATACAAACGTCAAATATATTTTAGCTTGCCGATAGCGCCTCTGACAAACATCGCTCCGTCACTATTACATCCGGCAATCCTATTTCATGCAAATTCAAAGTCAACACCAGCATCCACAACAGCATCACCACAAGCAATCAATTTCAGTAGTGCAGAAAGTGCAGCGGCTGCGGCGAAACTATTCCATAGCACTTATGGCAATGCTGGCACCGGTATTGCTGGCCCAAATGCACAATTGACATGAGATGACACTACTCTAAGACAGTGACGCAGGTAATGACTAGTTTCCTCCCAGATTCCTGAAATCGTACTGCTTATCGTTTATTCTACAGCTCTTTCCGCAGCCAAGTCCAAATAATTATGTGTAAGAAATCATGCACCAGCTATGTCTCAAGCAGCACTTTTAAGCACATGCCTAAAGAGATAGGTACCAGCTCAGAAAGCACCGCTGCAGAACAACAAAACATTGTTGAATTGCTTCCCAGAAACTAGTTGATTAATGGAAAACTGTTTTTTTATCTCATTATTTTGGCGACACCAATTCAGTTTTGGAAAAACTTTCCCATTAGTTTTATGTTTTTCTGATTCTCAGTTGTTATTTATGTGATCGAATTCATGTAAGCATTCTTTTCAACGAAACACAAAAAATAAAAATAACATTGCGACTCAAACGCTATCATTGCTCTGTCACTTCACTTTCCTTGTCATTCATTTCACATAACTGGGTACCGAACTATAACAAAATTTCGATGTTCGGCATAAAAACATCTTATCATTATATTCGTCAAAAAAAAAAATGCAAAAAAAAAAAACAAACACTTCACTAATAAAAAGGGCAAATCAAAAATCAAGTAATGAAGAATGGAAGAAACCCCTCCTTAACCAAAATAAGTTATATCACACAATTAAAGAGAAGCCCAAAAAAGTACTTCACGGTAACTTATATTCAGGTCACAAACCAGAAACTCGAAAAAAGGAAATTGATTGAATTAAGCATATAATTAAGGTAAGGAATTGAATGTCTCTAGAATTAAATAACTCCTCAAGTATTATTATTTATTACCATGAATGTCCCAAGTCGGGACTTGAGAATTAAAAATAATGAACGAAAGGCAGAAAAACGATTAGCAACAGTCACACTCAATTTTCTCCACTATTCTAGATTCAGTTATCCTTGACTCCACTATCCGTTCCTCACTATCCTCGATTCAACTTCTTACTGACTTTGATAATGGTTTTCGTTTTAACTAAAAGACCAGAAGTATAAATCCGAAACTTTTAGAAAATAGAAAAAAGTTGAACTAATTACCAACTCAATAAACCAGTTTCGAAATTACTAATAATTGTTAAACAAAATTACTATAGACAAAAACAGTGAGATGAGTCGTTAATAGACAGAACTGAACTGAATTTGAAAAAAAAAATGCATTTTCTTGTGAACTAAAGCACAGATCATTCATTCTTTGCACTTTCTCATTAGTGGCAGCAATAGGAATGGTGAGAGAACAAATCAACAATTATGTAGAGTATAAAAGGAACAAGGTGAACTATGGCAAACATCTAACAAGACCTATAAAATCAAGTTGAATTGGCTGATGAACTAGGAAAGAATCACGACCTTGCAGCCCAGAGCGGATCATTTACTTCTTCAACATCACGTTCTGTACAAACCGTGATTGAAACACCTTGCATCGCAGCTTCGTCTTCGTACTGCGCCGCTAACTCAGTCATTGCTTGCTCTTCCCTGAAATTCAGAAAAAAATTAAATTTCACGAAATATATTAAAATGAATGCTGAGAGGACTGTCTAATCTCATAGCAAGGAGATAATTTCACATGAGCATCAAATCACTGAGACCGTTTTTACCACGACGTAAAATAATTCCGCTCTACAACTCTTAAAAAAAGAAGCACACTATCTTTGTCTTAGCGTTATTTCAACTGTTATTAAGCCAATTCTAGAAAAGTTCAACATCGTAACCAATCATATTAGAATGAGAGTTTGTTTCATTAAATCAAAACAAATGAAATGCTCACATGTTTATATCGGAAAGACGAAAGCATGTCTGTCGCATTGTTTCTAATTGCCGAGCCTGCTCATCTTCCATTATTTGTGCAAATGAATTCCCACATGTCACAGAGTCATCCTGAAAGAAATGGAGAGTTTATGAATATGTTCTAGAGACGTACTTTCCCTAAAAACTGAGGTCACCTCAACTTAAATATATTTATAAATGATTAGAAGGACAATTCTCGAATATTAATAGAAAGTTATTCATATGTAGGCAATTTAATCAGCTTGAAAACTGAAAAATTTCAACTAAAAACTGAAAAATCCTAATTTTTATCTCCTTCAGAAGCTAAAGCAGTTGAAAAGTTGGAAAATTTACATTTAAATTCTTAATATTTTGGGATGTTTTCAAATATCGCTAAAAATAAGATACCAGATGCCAAGAATTCGAAGTTCCTCGCTGAGGTCCACATGTATTTTCTGATGTATTGCATAGTGAAATACGATGATCCTTCTTTTCTTCATGCTTTATTTTATCAGTTTTTTCTTCTCCCCCAGCCGCAGTATCCGAAAGAGAAGCAAGCAGATGCGTTTTAGGAGTACTACTAAAACAACGAATGAGAAAAATAAACTGCTCTTTAAACGAAAGCAGGGATCACAGTTTTTTTCTGAAGATTTAAATTAGTTCAAACACACCAGTCTCGCTTCAATGTTCCTTCTTTATGAACATTTGACAAATGGGCTTTTTCGTTGAAACTGACGCTATCAATTCCTATATTTTTTGGTGACGAAGTTGACATGTGTATCCTTCCTTCCGACTCAACGTTCCTGCAAACAGTTTCCCAAACTGCAGTTCCAAGCAAGCAAAAATATTTGAAAATAACTGAGCTGAAATTTATGTAGAAAAAATAAGTGTCAGCTAACTTTTCTTGGTAGTGGCATAGATATATTTGAAGTTAATAGTTTAATATGGATTAACCTACTTTTCACAAAATTCATTTGTCGCAGTTGCAATCTATAAATATAGATATAATTATTTAGTGCAAAAAATGCTTCTAACATTTCAAAAAATAACGGAAAACGACAAATTCCATAGATATATGAGCAAAAACCTGGATGTTTGATAGCGAAGGATGCTTTTTCTTGACGTCCATGGGTTTAAATGCAGCCTTGCTGAGGAAATCTGCCATCTTAACGCAATCAACATCATTTTTCTTGTTAGTAGAGAAATCCCTCCGCGACCCATAGTTTCTCATTGTCTGCAGATCGACCGTTGCTGAAAATGCGACAAGAATAACAAGATAAACATTCTCGACACTTATCTAAATTGAAACTATATCGACAAAACTCATTGCAACTGAGCAAAAATAATGAAAATACCACTCCCTGATGATCCCATATTTTTGCGTTTTTTCTTCGGAAGTGAATCATTCTTTATAGTCTTGCAGAAATCTATCAATTTCTTAATATTCATCGGTTCTTTTACAACTGTCATTACATCCATGATGATATTCTCGACAGTTTGTTTTGGAATCACCAGTCTTTTTATCTTTGATTCCTAAAAAATCATCATGCATTGAAATAAATTTCAAAAAAAGATTGGATTCGTCTTTACTGAACATCGTGTTGGCAAATTTGAAACGATTACAAATTTAAAAAACGATTACGATTATAAATTCAAAAAAGTCGAAATGATTACAAATTTATCCATCGTCTGGACTATATTTTTCAAAGCATATGAGCGAAAAGCGTCTTCAATATATGCAATTTCATCGAGCGATAATTCATTAACAAATCCATTTTCCAGAATTGTTGGAAATATTGCTGCGCAAAGTTCACTCAAACTTTTATACAGTTCCATAGATGACAGATAACGAGCCAAAGCAAAAAGCTCCCGCAAATTCGATATTTCAACTGCAAGTGTCAATTTTGTCGGCAAAAACGTGCACGTGCGATTCTGTACTAATTTTTCAAATATATTAAAATACACAGTTATTCACTCATAGACACTTTCGAAATCTTATCATAATGCAGTAAAATGTAATCTGGGCTTACATGGTGGTCTGAACAATTCTTTTGTGATTGCATTCGAGAAGCCTTTGCATATCAGCTTGTCCGCAAATATTAATAACTCTATTAACTGCAATAATTATAAAGGAAAAAAAAAATCTCCACAAAAAAAAAATTCCATAATCACATTGTCATCGTAGACAACCAATGCATGATTAGGAGTAATGTGGTTTGAGATATCTGGCCTAGCGTATGAATAAGTTGCTTAGCAAATGTTTTTACTGTGAAGGCAAGGGAGAGGGCAGAGAAAAAAAGCCAGCTAGTTGTAAACCGACATTAAACCGTTTATACCCACTTCAACAAAGCAGCAAGCATACCGGAATGTGAGTTACGAGTTGTTACAACTTTTTCGAATCTCCCAGTTCTGGGCTGAGTTGCACGATGACTTATTATATCACAATTTAAAGTTGTTAACGGCTTATTTCAAGCGAATTTAGGCAACTAATGAACATGATAGCACCTTTTTAGTCTAAATGAACTTTCAGATAGGTATTACTCACTAAGTTTCTCTACAGCTGTTTCGCCATAACTATGTTGAGCAGTCAAATTTCAAGAAGGCAGTGATAGGAGCTGGAAAATCTTATACTTGCTCACTTCTTGCATGCTCAAATTTGGACGTAAACAATGGTCGCAACAAAAAGACAGGAACATCTCAAGCATCTCCGGCTTCGCCGTAATTCGAATTTCATTCTTTTGATCCCCTGCCCACCTTTCGAAATATGATAAGCAGACATCGCTCTCATGTTTAAGCATTTCCCTAAAATGATGAAATGAGCTATATTTGACTGATTCATGAACATTTAAATCCTAAATTTCACGATGTCAAGCAATTTTCTTCCATACGTAGCTGAACTGCATCATCTGAAACTCATTGCTGACTACTAGTTTGAATGTACTGTACCAATAAACATGAGCAAGTAGGAGATAAAATATCGATAGCTGTGAATTTTAACAGTCACGTGCTGATGTAGCCTTGGGAAGTAATTCCTGTGTTATAAATAAAATGGTTTTGAAAAAAGTCGAAACTCAATGAAACAAGATGAAATAATGAAAACCTACAAAGAAGTTTCATAGCGTCCCAATTCATCACCGTTTTCATCCACACATATGACTACAGCTGTATTGAAACTTGGAAGCTGCAAGAATATTTAATTCAAATTTACCATTCTAACAACTCTACAGTTCTCACCATGAGAAAGGCGTACCGATATAGACGGTAGTTACATTCCACCATAATTCTGACGGAAGATCTAACAAGACTCCATTAAAAGCTTCCTTCATTCCCACTTTAAAATAAATATTTGGCGAAATTACAATTAATGTTTTGACAGTTATTAAATAATCATGTTAAAAATTGATAGCATTTACCATTTCAAAAAGTCTACCAATCATAATCAATCATAACCAATGACAATACGTCCACCACAATTAGTGTAAGCATTGCAGTGAGGATGATAGTAAACAAATCTGGCTCATCATAATTTTACTGCTGAAAACTGCCTCGACGAATTCTCAAGATTGATCCGCATATTCAGAGAATATAGAGAACCTACTCCATGTATGATTAATTCCCAGAAACAAAAAACCAGAAACATTTAACTAACTTCTACTTCAGATACATCTTCCGTATAATGAAGAACTGATCGTGGATCGATCTCCAGCAGATTTAATACTTTGTTTCTTCCATCCGGTGTTATAAAAGCACTTTTTGCACGCAAAATCCCACGCAATCGATTTACCTGTACCTTTACCATGTGATCATTAGTTGTCCACAAACAAGCTAGAAATGCAACCACTTATAGTATTTCCACGATCAAAATAATTAAAAAAAAAAAGAAAAAAAAACGGTGCATAAAGTAGGAATGATATAGCGTAAAAATAGGGATGATGGAAGAATAGGATTTCCAATGTTTTCGATTAGTGTTTCGATTGCACAATGATAACAAAAACTTAGGCACCAGTGACGAGCTCTATTTGATTGGTTTACTTTCCGACCAGAACTCCAAGACAAGAGTTCTTATACTTCGTCTTTCTACTAGTTTCTCGAAAATACTTAAACTGCCTAATTACGCCAAAACTATTAAAACGCATACCGCCGTCACTGTTGCAGAAATATGCGTCCGAACAAAGCGTATAATTTGCCAAATTTCCCTCGTAAACATCGCCCATCTTAAAAGCAGTAATTCAAAATCAGAGAAATTATGATATTAATATTTTAAACCTCTGCAGACTTCTAATAGTAGAGTTCTCGAAACAAATTTTGCTGCAGATTTTTTTTTCCGGTCTTTTGATATGAGTGCGAAAACCTACGTAGTCAACAATAATTATCTGTCCATCTCGAGTAACATCTGCACTTGCCACCTCAATTATGCTTCTTTTCATTAAAGTGCTATAGAAGTATACGGGTCGAAGTAGACTATGACATTCTGAATCGAATATGAATATTCCTGATGTTATCGCATGATGACGGTTTTCATAAAAATACTTGAAACCAAAAAATACAGCACCCTACAATAAGAACCAACTGAAGAAGAGTTATGATTTACAGTGTGAGGTTAAATTTCTAACGCTTTAGTTTTGAAACGTTTTAGACAAGCATGAAAGACAATGCAGTTTTAAGGTATTCACATTTGGGCGGCGAAATGGATGCCTGATAATCACCTAGTTTTAGAACAACTTCGTTATTATGCAATAAAATCGGAACTGTTATGTTCGGATTTTTAACATTTCGATGAAGTACAAGAGGAAAATGAAGACTGCGAAAATAAGTGAAAAAAAAAGCATACCAACTTTGGGGTATAATAAATTCCAACGCATCGAGTAATATGTATAGAACTAGTGATGTAATAGTTTTTACTATCAACATTGATCGTTATCTAAAAGGTAAAGACAAGGCTCTCAAACACCGCTAATAACACAAAACGTTGGTAACAAAAACATGTTGATAACACCAGATATAAAAGTATTGAATATAAAGTGTTGATAACACCCACCGAAAAATTAGGTATTACTTTTCTTTACCGGCCAGAAGTTACCTTCGATGAGTCCTCCTTAGAGTAGATACGCACCACAGATGAATCTGTGACTGAAATAGATGATGTTCGGTGAGCGTAATTATTTCGAACATGTTTAAATGTATTGCCTGAATATCTCTGCCATAAAAAACCATTCGACGTCCCAGTGACGTAGAAATCGAACTGAAAATAGCAAAACAATCATATGAATATTTTAAATTTCAATAATTCCTGCATATTGCTTCCATCAAATGCAATTTTTTTTCCGAGTCAAAATTGCATAGAAAGTATAGACAATATTCACAGAAGAAAACAAACATTACTCATGACGATCACCGAGCATGATTCAGCTGTTGAACAGTTAATGATGTAAAATGGATGTTCTTTAAAAAATTTAGCGACTGTTGGAGTTAAAACAAGCTGTTTTGTTCCCATCCCTAGTTGTCCTTTATCGTTCAGTCCGAATACTACAACCTGAAAAGCATTAGTAGGATTACATTTAGTGTCTATGGACGAATGCAGAATCCGTCCTAATGAGATCTTTGAAAGCGGTACCAAGAATGGCCATAACATTTCATCAAAGACATTTGTTACACTTGCCTTTTTACGAATACAATTTGCTCATAAAAAGGAAGTAAACATTTACATATCTTAACAAAAACTCGGAAGAGCGGTAAGGAAGAGGGTAAGAAGAGGAACTGAAAAGTGACCAACTATTAATAAAAAAAAAGTGGTATAAAAAACTTGTCACTAGGATAACCTTTTCATGAGTACATATGATGGAATGTGTCAGTCCAGCACAGACACAAACAACTGGCTCCAAAAATTTTATTCGCCGTATTTTCAATTGATCTTTTTCGTCTCCATGACCCAATTTGCCATATCTTCCTAAACCACATGAATATGCTTGTCCATCAATCAAGTAAATGGTATGATATTTCCCAAAAGCAACCTGAAAATTGGTACTAGCTAATAAGTGCTGCAAATCTTTTCTACCAATGAAGGAGAAATGGCAATTCAACTTGTTTTCAAAAGAACGAGGTCTATCTTTTTGCTTCACTGTGATGCAAGACATAGCCTGATTTAACGCCAAGAGAAATTCTGCACATCAGTTATTGAATAAATACAATTTGGCAAAAGATCTTCGACAGAAAAAACACTGAAAAAGGTATAAGCACCTGTGTAACTTCTTTTCCAAAGCTGAGCTCATCAAAAAACTGCACAGGAACAGGATATTTGGTATGCTTTCCATATATAATACCCAAAGACAGAGTATTGTTGTCACCACAAGCATAAATTCGTGCTATAAAGAACCGTGAATAAAACCCTTCACGGTAACGCAGTTTGGAATGAAAAATAAATCGAAATGGCAAATAAATATGCAGAAATCATAACATCCAGATCACTTCAGAATTGTGCGATGATTTTGATATTAACTTGGTAAGATGACACGTATTTATCCACCTAAACTCGACAGCTAAAACCTGCAATTGCTTTTTCGGTTTATTTGAAAGCTTCTTCTATGAATATCTCAGCGTGCCACCCTCATCCAAATCAAACTTCCATGCCTTTCTGTGTTAGACAGAAAAGTTACATAAGCAGGGTAATTTCTCGCTTTCCTCGCGCTTTGCAAAACTTTTAAGAAATTCGTATGCATTAAATCCTCCAATGCAGCAATAAATACTAATATCGACATTGCGATAAAGTACAGCCAATGCTCGCAGATGTCCTTTCATTGCGGCAAACTGTGCGGGTGATCCATCCAAAGTCTGGAAAAGTTGTCATTAAATAATCATGGACGAAATGACTTAGAAAATATGACTATTTTACCATGGCTTCTTCATAATCGAATACTTCGAGCAGAATTTCAAGAATCTCCACAGAATCATAGTAGGCAGCTAAGTGAAGGCTTGAAGGTGGCCAAAGTGCTTTATCTGTTTTACACACTGCTTGGACACAGACCATAGCAATGGCCCGCACTTGAAGAGCTAGTTCATCCGAAACACAACCAAATTTGCTCAAGTCTGCTAAAAAATATGTGAATTAGAATGACCTAAAAGATGAAACCGACATTAAAATCTCTATGCCGAAATTAAAATTTTAATAATTTCTTTGGAAATCGTTTACTCTATAGTGATATTAAGCACTCTAAAAACCTATTATAAATATTACTTGATTAGACCACTTGATTTGAACCAATTTTTGCAAAATTTAAAATGTAAAAGCAAGCCAACTCTTCATGCTCTATCATCTTCTACTATTAAAAATTAGATATCCAATAAGCAAGTAAAAAAAAGTAAAATATACATTCATGTCTAGGGAAACAAAGATCAAATGATACAAAATCAAACTAAATCTTACCTTGAATAAGCCCATGCAAACATCCCGACATGAACCTATCGTCGAAACGCAATTTCTGGAATTAAAATACCTCGGTTTAGTTTATTTATAATGAAGGAATATCTTGATACAGTAGATCCCGCATTTCTCTTTCGAATAGATGATATGGTTGCGTGGTTCATTATTCCACCACGCAACATATGCACAATCATGTTCCCTTTGTCTTCCATAAAATTATGCTTTAGCTCCTCCCCTTACGTTACCTCTCCCTACGTTAATACACTTTTTGAAACGTTAGTTTAGTAGAAATTTCTACTGCAACTGCTCGTGGCTGGAGGTTGTGACGAAGAGTTACCCAACAAATGTGTAGATCAAACCATTAAGCTTATACTGCAGTGAGGAAAAAATACGTGTGAAGGCGATTTATTGGTGACATACCGGATATTTTCTAGCGATAGTTTTCCATATAACATCCATCAGTAATAAAAACCACAAATAATTTCTCCCACAATAAGCTTTACTAATAGAAGCGTAGTAATCTAGAAAGCACATAAACAGAAATATCGTTCAAAATAATTTCAAATTGCCGGCAATTACGTGAAAACAAATCTTGCTTAGTTCTTCCGAAAGCAACGGTAATACAGTCCGACGGGTCTTAACTGTTGGTCGAAAATACGGCAACAGTAAATGCAAAACCTTTGGCTTATCTCCGAATAATCCTCATTACAATCATCCAATTCACTCTTGGTACCTTTTTCTTTCCCCGCCGAACAAGTCAAAAGCGTGGCCGCACGCACGCACATCATACATACTTGCAAACTAAAGTCACTCAGAAACTGTAGTCACGCACGGTCTCGCCTTAACTGGGTCGATGTGAACTAAACAATCCCGTTACGCAGATAATGTTTGGGAAGTTCGAATTTGCCATCTTCGCAGTCTGGCGATTGCAGTTATCGATTAGTGACATGGAAGATAGCATGGGTTTTGGCGAGTCCACTGCTTTCTTTTAATTGTGCACGACGAGGTTTGTTTTGTTTAGATTCATTCTGCGTTAAATTTCATTTCACTTCCTGTCCCTCAGCACTCTCTGAGTGGTAGCCACTACTGTCTCTCGTGATATCTCGTACCTTTTACTCCCCTATTTTTTTGTCAAAATCTTCAGGCTCTTCTTGCTACTTTCCGAAATCAAGTGGAAATTTACGGATGCATAGAAAGTATCTGATGGAGATGTTAGCGTATAATGCGTTACTTATGGAAGATAGTTACTTCACTACGGATAGAGGTTGTCGTATCGTCATCAAAATCAACTGCTCTCCTTCACTTTTTATTTATGCGTCCATGGCAACAGTTACTGCTTCGGTTTTTAATTGCGAATTTTTACTTTACGGAGGATTAACATTCCCGAAATGCACAAGGGAGTGTAAGAATATGCAATTTTTTTAATGATGATGACGTTTACTGCAATAACGCTGGTGATTCGTTAGTTTTCATTTTAATCTGATCAGTTTTCCAGGAAGGTTATGCATGCATTTGAAGATTATGATGACAGTTTGCCTAATCCAGATACTTTTTTGCACTCGTTACCACCATATAACTACGCAGATTTCTTTCAAGAATATCCCGAAATGTGTGTTATCATAACAGCATTTTGTGCTATTGCAATTTCGATGTATTTCTGGGGATTGTTCCGGGTACGGCGGGACGGTATGCTACTCTTGATATTTCTGTCCCACTGCTTTTTCTTAAATTTTGTTTTTCAACATCACCCCATCCTGGGTGCAGTATCATCACTGTTTGATAACGACCGATAAATTTCGAGGCAGTGATTCTCGAGGTGGTATAAATTTCAGAATTGTGGAAAGTTTTTCATTGGTAGCGAGGGATAAGGTACTTGGCGAAAATGCTACCACAACGAATTAGGCCTCTTGTAAGCCAGGGAACTAAAGCTATATTTTGAATAATAAAGGTTAGAACCTTCCCAGTTCAATTTATGTGCTGCCTAACACTTACAAAGAAAGTATGTTCTTAAACACGGTTTATTTCAGAACTTGATAGCATACTACTTAATGGTCGGTTCTGCTCTTCAGTTCTAAGCAAGGTTCAGCAGAGAATTACAGACAAAAACACAGATGCAGCGGAGAAAGTAGACTTTTTATTGTAATTTGCCATATTTATGTAATAATTTAGGTTACTGAAAAAAATCACTTGGCATTAACTGCGGTCGGGTAGTCATTTTCTAAAATGAGTTTTTGTTTTTTTATTACGGACTATTGGGAATGACAAAGAAACTGCGAAATCCAAGTTACAACGTCTTTTTTTGGATGAATTTTTCATAAATCTTATTGCTATTTCCAAATATATTGCAATTATGGCATAGTATTTAGTGCGTCATATTTACTGGAATTTGATTGGCGCTCTTTGATGTGTTAGTATTCTCAAATTTTAGAGTAACACAGTATTTGTTCAAGAACATGAAATAATACATTCCAGCCTTTATGTTGCGCCGAATCCTTCAAGTCTAGAACATGCAATAATTCCCATAACGACGAACCGAATGAAATAGTTGCCTCGCTTAACGAATTATATGGAAAATTAGCAACAGCGAAGTTACGAGCCAAAACTAAGAAAATGGAAAAAACTATGACTGAGGAAGAACGAAGAGAGGTACTTTTAATTTGTGCCAAGAATTCCAGAATTTCGGAAAAACTGCAAAATTTCTAGAGCAGTAAATGAACGTAAGATAAACGTAGAAGTCTTTATGCAAATAAAAGTTTTCTCTCGTTGTTTGCTGATTATGGTGGACTCTTCTTTTACTATAGTTTCGAGATTCAAAAATTTTAAGAAAAAATCGTTTTTAAATTTTACCTTCAAAATTTACAGGAACGATTAATACAGCAAAAACAACTGGAGTCGATATGCGAAATGATCATGCAAGAGCCAGAAAAGTTTGGTTTGCATGATAAATCAGAAATCACGGAGCAAATGAAATTATATTCAGTTTGAACAGTGATCGTCTGGTCTGTTGGCTTTCCGTTTTCGAGATGGCTTCTTGATGAGAAATCTGATTCTTTGATTCTTTTATCTCTCTCTTTTCGTTCTATTCGAGGTTTTTTTTATTCCTATTTCTCATTTTTTTCTTCTGTTTTTCTTGAATTCAAACCCCAAACTTTTCACTAGACAATCTGTTTGATATATTTATGGGTAAATATTTCAGAATTAATGAGGCAAACAAAAATTACTGTCTGCTGATTACGAGTTACTGCTTCCTCTGGATGATTAGTGGCTTTAGGTTGCTTTAAGATTATAAATTTAACATGTCATTCGTTCTGTATTGCTGAACATACGAATCATCGAAATATTGATTAGACTATTGTGGTACTGAATGTACAGTAACAATGCATTTTACTTTGCTAATCTTAATACATTGCTCTGATAGCAACCATTGTACTATGAATAATTTTGAAAAATATATGGGTAGAAAATAGTGTGAAAGTTAGAAGAGCCATGGTTTCTTGACAATAATTTAATAACTGAATGTTCTTTTTAAGTATGTAGGATTGCATAAATTCAGCTATGGTCAATATCCAATGAAATCAGTGGTTCTTGGGCACAGTCGTACTTCGAACAAAATATAGAAAACCTTCCGCATACTTTGCTGCAATCTCGTACTTCCTTGAAGAAATTCAAAATAGAAATCCGGGTTTCCACCACATTCATTTCGCCTCTTATTTGTACCAATGTGTAATAACTTCTCTACTTTTTAGATTTCAAATGTCAGTCAAACAAGATTTTGAAAGGTAGATAACTGGAGGGAGTTTGGTAGGTTTGAAGAATAACTTTGCCATGTAATTAGTGGGTTTCCTTTTTATCATTTTTTAGTATGGATCACGTTTTTATTTAACAACAATTGTTACGATTGTTGTTGTTGAAAATTTATTTCAACTTTCGGGCTGGATAAGAGTATAAATCTGACACGTATCCTCGGTTTAATTCTCTTATTAGGCGAATGCTCGATGTACTGAGCATTGTTTTACAAAATTTTCAACTTTCCGACGTCCAATACTGTTTTTCGGAAGAGGAAGTGTATATATCTGTAGGCACAAGGAATTTCTTGATACTTTTCAAAAATTGATTAGGGAATACTAGAAGGAGAAGAGATGGATAAATTGTTGGTAACATATACTATTATGAGGTTTTGTGTTAGTTTTTACCACTGGAAAGATTTAAAGAAATGCATCAAGTTTCTGCTTTTTCTTTTCTCAAAAAGGATTGATTGGCTATTACCAAGTAGGAGAAGAATGGCAGTTCGATTTTGTTATGAAAATTGTTCATATCCTTTTTAAAAACGCGGGAACGGTTCGTATGATAGGTTCAAAATCTCATGGTTTAACAATATTTCTTATGAATGCTTCTGATTCGATTTGACAAACAATACGCTGCTACACATCAACGAATTAGAGTGGATTAGATGGAAACAAGGAAAACATAAAAATTTAGTTTGGAAAAATTCTTGAAAATTACTTGAGAGAGTGTAACAAATCGTTTTAGATTGATGCTTGTGATAATGGATTACTGCTGAAAAAAAGTGGTAAATTTATGTACTGTTGCCCAGTGGTGTCGTACTCGTTCTTTGTATGTAACTGCGTGTTCATTCAGGAATTAATTTCATTTTTGTTATTAAAATGCTCATCTGTGAAGTCAACAGCGACGATTCGTAAGCAGTTCGGACCGTATCTTTTCCAATTTTTGTTTATATCTTCTACTCATGAAATCGTTTCAATTTCTTTGTTATTTATTACTTGTCAAACTAATCATACCCATCCTTCCTGGTACAAGTGGAAGTATAAATCTGCGTAGCCAGCAATATAGAAAGTACTTGTCTGTGTATTCCATCTTGCTCCAATTAATGAGTTATTTAGCTTATTTTTCGCTAAATTGGTCAAATTGCTAGCTAGTACCAGTAATCAATATTATCACTTATTGTTGCTTGAGGTATACGTTAAAGACTGATAATGTTTAATATTTTCATTTGTAGCTTAGTACATCGGAGGCAAGTTGAGGAAAATAATATTGTTATTGTGGTTAGCTTGAAAAATATTGGTGGTCTTCGTTTTCCTCAGGCGATGCTTGTCAGAATAATCATCGTGTAATGACTTGTAATCACCGGAAATCATACTCTTTGGGAGACGAAGCAGTTTGAGGAGGAAAAGGTGAATTGGTAGTCGTTGCTTCACGTCATACTGAAAGTATTAAGGAGCTGATCTTGCCTAATGTGTAAAATGTTAATTGTGAACATTGTCGTCAAAAAAGAGTGAAAAGATGAGGGGTATTGTTTTTGTTAATTGTAGAAGTCAAGTTTCAAAGGAATGACTTACAGAGTACCGGTATTGTTATGTGTTCGAAACGTACTGCAGTTTATCCTTTATTATCGTCCGGATACCAAATACAATAGAAACAGGTTCAAAATAATTCCAGTTATAGAATGATGTCCAGAATAATACCAGTATAACAATGGGCGAAATTTGTAAGTAGTAACGTAATGAACTGGGAGAAATATGAAGAGTGTGTTGTGGGAGGCTGAGTGCCGACCGATAGAATTGAATGAATTGATGTTAGAATTTCTTATGGTTTATATAAGGAAATGTGTGAAGAGAAATTTTGTAACAATCATTAGAAATTGACAATAGTCTCACAGCTACAAAAAATTTACATACCAGGCATAAGATTGGTTTTATAGATAAATAGGAAATTACAGGAAATTATTTTGTGAGATGTACAGCTTCCTGAAGCAGTATGCAAGATTTGTGCATAAGATAAGGCTTTTAC
>NW_018108636.1:948-4867 GCF_000183805.2 Loa loa | reverse complement strand
GATAATTATTACCAAACAAATTACGAAAACGCAAACGCCAGAAGTGATGAATCGCCAATGCATCACAAAGTTTGTCCAATTCTTCTTGTATTAGTTCGGTCATTTTGTGGACTCCATATCCGATTTGTTCTGATCGGTACTTTCTTGGTTGATCTCTTCCCAGATATTCCGTTTAGCTTGCTAATTGCTGTAGGTCTGTTGTTGTGGTAAAATTTCCAGCTCAGCATTTATTCTTTCAATTTTAAAGTGATCGATGATGTTACTGGTAAATTTTATTGACTTCAATTCGTGGTTGTTCGATTTGCAAGGTGCAATTTGAAGACTTCCATTGATATATTTTGCGATTATGTTGTCCCTTTGTAGTATTAGATTATTGCTACAGTAGGATTATCATGCAATATCCACTCAATAAGTGTTAATAAATTATTACGGTTACGGCAGCTATTTTGATTGATTTCATTAAACCTTTGTTGAAATTGTTCTTGAAGAGTATTATAGAGATATTGAAGTTTGGTATTTTCTGGATCAGTTCCCTTTTCTTTAGTGTTTTCCATCATGAGTAATCCTTTATAAGTTGAAGTTACCTGGTTTGTATCTTGGTAAAGGTTTATTGTATTTATTTTGTCGATTACAGTATTGTTGTCCATTGTATTTGGATTGATAAAATCGCGGTTTCTTGAATCAGTTGTTTTGTTATACTTAAATGTAAATACCACTTGAAGTTCACCAATAATGATGTGAACGTCATAGACTCGTGCCTGGTAATTTCCAATCTTTCGGTATAAGTACTTACAGTTTCTGTTTCATTCCATAGAACAATACTTGTACTAGTTATACATTTTCCGCTTTGTGTGAGGCAATGTTGGATAGTATCGAGATCCGATGCCGTTTCTCTTCCATCATGGATTAATATTTCTCCTTCTCGTAATAGGAAGTTGTTGATTGACATCGAATTTGAACCATGAATATTGCACATTGTTTACGGTTCTCCATTGATTTGGAGATATCTGTTGAAAATCTTTTCCGCTTAATTTTTTCTTACCGAGTACTTTACAAAAGTGTGAGGTAACTGTCGAAATAGTGGTTTGGTCTGATTCCACTGAGAAATTCTTAGGAAACGTTTAGTACATACCGTGCGGGTGATATTATACATTTGAGTGCTGGTATCCTTACATGAGTTTTGGTGTAAATCATCATCCTATTTATTGTGAAGTTTGCAATGAATTGATCATCGCAGTTCCATTTCTGCGGAAGACTAAACGGCATCCCAGAAACCCATTTGCAATTTTCAGTAGAAAAAAATGGTAGGGACAGTGAAAAAATGGCAATTAATAGTGAATTTTTTGTTGTAGTACCTGGTTTAATAAGTTCTCTCCCTTTTTATGCTCCTCTAGTTCGGAGAACGATTGGTTCCTCGTTTGGTTTATCCTTTGTCGTTGTTGTTCTGACTTCTTCACTGCCTTCTTCTTTTACTTCCAAGGGATAAAGTAAATTATTGGTCTTTTAAAGAGTTTTCTATTAGGGATTTGTACCATTACACTCCTAACTCCTTCATCTTTTCCAATATTGAGCTCTTGAATCTTTACTAGCTTCCATATTATCCCTTGGTTGTCCAAGTTCATTTAATAATACTACTTCACCACGACGCGGAGTTCGATATTTGTGGAATATCCTGGTTGTGTACAGTCGCATTGAACCCGCTCCAAAACTCTCTCCATTCTCGGGGTTCTCCATCAAAGGTGGGAAGATTGATAGCTGAGGGAGATTGATGTTACGATAGGATGTTATTGGTGTTGACTCCGTTATTGGCGGTTTAGAAGTTATTTGTTTGATTTCATTATTAATTTCCTCCTTATACATAGTTAACGTGATGATGGCATCCTTCGCTTCCTGCTTTAAGACGAAGACGTTTCGCTCTCCCATAGCTATTTGTTCGTAGTTCTCCTCATCTTCCTTTTTTATTTTGGATTTTTGGGCCCATTCTATCCACTGCTTATTTAACGCCTCAATAAAGTCGATGCACATTTGTAAACGAATTTTTTCGCTTATGAGTCGATCTTTGATTTCGTTAATTTGGCGTCGCTCGTGATTTGGTAAGGCTAGGTTTTGCGATTGGATATCCATAGTTTTTACTTGATTCAGTGATCTTTCTAGACGGTCTTTAACGGGTTTAATACTTTCAATAATGGTGAAAGCCATTTTTTCTGCTCTGCACTCACCTCGTTGCACCAAAACTTTGTTGTGAAAAATTATTTTTTTTATCGAGTCGTTTAGATTTAGAAGGTTTAGCCTTGAGTTAGGATCAAGCAGAAATTTAATTAAAGGGTTACCTTGTGAGGACGTCGAATATACGCTGTGAGGACACAGAGTAAAAATTACTGCTTTACTGATATAATACAGAGCTGACCAGTGGGATTACTGAAGAGTAACGAGTAGGAAATCGCTCAACCATGAGTCAACGCAATCGTAAGTAATAAACTATAGAAGAGCACCAGCCCCCAAAGTCCTTGTTTTGTTACAAAGAGGGTTCATATGTCCTAAGAAGTAGGGGTGGTTTACATTAAACATTCAAGCACCGGGAACACACCGGAAACGGTACAAGCATTATAACAAAATTAGATAGGAAGATTAGCATGAGAAATTAGGTTCTAAGGAATGTAAATTAGTAAGTAAATGCAGCGATGAATCATTAGAAATATTCTAAGGATTTAATGCATAATAAATTCTCTCGGTTTTCCGATACCCCTTGCGGCTTGTAGTGTTGATCTTTTTAAACAGAAAATTAAGTAGTTTAGTTTTTGGATTTTCAGAATGGTTTGTGAGTGTACAGCAGCGTTAAAACTACTCCAAAACTCTCGCCACTATCGTGGGCCGCCATTAAAAATAGGTAAAAATAATTGAGGGAGATTGACATTATTAGCATAGGTAGTAGATGGAATTCGCATCGGTACCTCCGTTAGTAATGCATGCTGCTGGTTTGGAGTTCTGGATTCCAAAGTCAATCTCTTTTTATAAATAGTTAAAGCAGTAGTAGCTTCTTGTGCTTCTTGTACTAAGTTAAAAATTCGTTGCTCTCCTATCGTTACTTCTTCATATTTCTTCTTTTCCTCCCTTTTTCTTGCTACGGTAAGGGACTTTTGGACATAATCGATCCATCTGTCGTTTGCTTCTTGAAGTGATTGAATACACATTTGTACCCTCATAATTTTCTCATCAAAAAGTCGCCTTTTAATTTCACATATTTGAAGTCGTCTTGGACATGGCAAACTTTCTTCTGGCAATCCGACATCTAATGCCCTTATTCCTTGGAGGATGTTTGTTAGTCGATTCTTTACAGGTTTTATACTTTCTAGTATAGTGAGAGTCATATCAATAGGGATCTCCAATTATAATTGTTATTTATCATGGTCAATTTAAATCTTACCTCACCCCGAGCGCCAAAAATTTATGTTGTGAAAAAAGAGTAGGAAGATGAGGGGTATTGTTTTTGTTAGTTATAGAAGTCAAGTTTCAAAGGAATGACTTACAGAGTACCGGTATTGTTATGTGTTCGAAACGTACTGCAGTTTATCCTTTATTATCGTCCGGATACCAAATACAATAGAAACAGGTTCAAAATAATTCCAGTTATAGAATGATGTCCAGAATAATACCAGTATAACAATGGGCGAAATTTGTAAGTAGTAACGTAATGAACTGGGAGAAATATGAAGAGTGTGTTGTGGGAGGCTGAGTGCCGACCGATAGAATTGAATGAATTGATGTTAGAATTTCTTATGGTTTATATAAGGAATGTGTGAAGAGAAATTTTGTAACAATCATTAGAAATTGACAATAGTCTCACAGCTACAAAAAATTTACATACCAGGCATAAGATTGGTTTTATAGATAAAATAGGAAAATTACAGGAAATTATTTT
>NW_018108636.1:0-532 GCF_000183805.2 Loa loa | reverse complement strand
GTTTCAAAGGAATGACTTACAGAGTACCGGTATTGTTATGTGTTCGAAACGTACTGCAGTTTATCCTTTATTATCGTCCGGATACCAAATACAATAGAAACAGGTTCAAAATAATTCCAGTTATAGAATGATGTCCAGAATAATACCAGTATAACAATGGGCGAAATTTGTAAGTAGTAACGTAATGAACTGGGAGAAATATGAAGAGTGTGTTGTGGGAGGCTGAGTGCCGACCGATAGAATTGAATGAATTGATGTTAGAATTTCTTATGGTTTATATAAGGAAATGTGTGAAGAGAAATTTTGTAACAATCATTAGAAATTGACAATAGTCTCACAGCTACAAAAAATTTACATACCAGGCATAAGATTGGTTTTATAGATAAATAGGAAATTACAGGAAATTATTTTGTGAGATGTACAGCTTCCTGAAGCAGTATGCAAGATTTGTGCATAAGATAAGGCTTTTACAAATTGTAGAACGAGACAGGTAACATTTTTAGACGATTTGAAGATTAGATAGTTAAACTTA
>NW_018108635.1:25099-46076 GCF_000183805.2 Loa loa | reverse complement strand
AGGTGTTTACTCATTTATATCAGGGAGTTTTGTGTTGATTTCAAGATATTCTAGCTATCAAATTAAATCCTTCGAAATATCTGTATTTGGTTTACGATAGGAGGAAAGTCTTGAAAAGACATGTTAATCAGATCATTCTGTGTTTTAGTACTTGGCCATAAGGCCATCCCAAACCATGGGTTTTCTGTAGGAGTTACAGTGGAGTAGCACTAGCAATGGTACCAGTTAATACCTTTGCAATATCCATTGATGACATTACTTTGAGTAATGATATTCGGAACAACTAAGCAATCACAACTCGTCTAATCAGTTCATACTTTCTTGTCTTCAGTATTACTCCATAAAGATTCGCATTCCATTCATGTTAATTTTATCTTTTTCCCATCACTTATGAAGGTTTCTGTGTTCAACAGTTATTCCATTCTTCACATCATGTTATATTCAACTCACAAACGGTTTTCTACAAAGGGTTCATTTTCTGCACGATATGTATAATCTTACAATTTTCCCTTTCTGTTGTTCAACCACTTCGTAAAAGACCGTTCTTTTTTCAAATTCTGTACAAACACAAATACGCACATGTACACTATCATCACTTATCCTGAAGTCTTTGGTCAGTTCCGAGTAGCTCAACTGTGGATCGCCGTATGAAAGAATTCACAGTAATTGTCACAGTAATTAATAAATTAATGCCTGTAGTTTGAATCAAACAAGTTTAAACGTTTCGATCTCATGATTTACTCATTTGTCGTTTTTTGAAATCTATTTTAAAAGAAAGTGAATGACACATACCCTTCCGTAATCATTGCAGTCGTGATAAATCCGCACTTCAGGGTCAATCGTCGATAATTCATATGAATTGCCCTGTAAATCAAATTTACCACCACTATCCGTATAACAGGAATCCATTAAATCATCCGGGTTCGGACCTGCAAATAGGTGACCCTACTGTTCATTACAATGATCTGGGGTAGCGATATCTATAATCCTGATAATGGAACCGAAAGAAAAGTCAAAGGTACTTGTGATAATCCGTTAATCTTACATTGAAAACATTAAAATTCATAGGAAATTCTGGGATGATAACGAAGTGTGATTATCTAAAAAAAAACAAAAGCCCCATTACCATTATCTTTATCGACCAATTTCACCAGTATACTGGAAGCTGGCTGGGAACCGCACAGAAGTCGTCCTCTGACGCGTACGCTTTGTTCGAGGAATGCATTAGCTGTATGCACCATTGTAATAACGATATAGGCGGTCAGAGAAAATACTAACCACATTTTTTCTACAAAATCTGAATCATGTTCCCAAAAATTCCAATCTCGAATTTAAGCAAACTCTCATAGCTTCGTTAGTGGACGGATGTAGTGTTGAAAAGTCTTGGTTTTAATTGTTATTTTGTTACCTGAGAAGTGATAAAGCACTCGCAATATTTCCTGTTTTGATACAGTGCTTTTATTATATTACCAGTAACTTATTTTATACACACTGTAAAAAGATATTTAAGTAAACGCAACTTCTATCAATGATAAAAGCGTTGAAACATTTAGACGACGATTTTGTTCTGAAATCCTTGCAGCAGCTGGAGCAGCAATTATTTATTCCGAAATTTAACTCTATTCGTTTCGGATAATTAAACCGAAGATCAAAAATTTTGGCTTAATTTTGATCATTTCTTTAAAAATCATCGTTCAAAAACTGAGAAACAATGCTGAACAACAACAGCTGTCATTAACAAACATTTGATGCACAATGATTCGTTGTTAAGGAGGGAATGAGAAGTACCAACTTGAAAAGGTTAAATTGTAATGCCAACAGGAATTTCGACTGGAACAGCAAAAATCTTCAATGATGTGTAGGAGTATTTATTTCGTGACAAATGAATACTTTTATTTCTTCCTTCAAATGTGATTATGGAATTTTGTAGAAAAAATCCACGAAATTTAAAAAGCAGAAACCTCAAAAGTATTTCCACCCGGTCTTCCGGAAAATCATGCAATTACAAGAAAGGCAAGAAATAGGACGGAATAATGATAAGTAATAAGGGTGAGATACTGGAGGTATGATAACTATCAAACTTTAATACTTGATAAGGCCTAGTTTCTAGTATTTGGTACCTCATCACATCATCAAGCTAAAAATTTCAGTGGCTGGGCACTGGGATAATCCGAGGGCACAAGTGGTTTGTCTATTCATGCATCAAAGGAAGGAATGCACTGGGTTGATTGGATTGAATACGAAAATGAAAAGTGTTGCTGATTGCTGATAATGATTTCATAATGATTAGGAGCCATTCACTGCGGACAGCTGTCGATGTTACGCAGTCAGTCTGTCACTATGTAGTATGCTTGTGCGCGTTTTTGTCTTTGCTCTTGATAGCCTGAGCCCTCTGTTCGTCGGAGTGTGTCTGTCATCAGTAAATGAGAAAATGAGATATCTGGAATGCAATAAGTTCCCTTTCGTTGGTTATAATAATCAAGTAATCAGTGGGGAGGATGGAAAAGCTTAATTAACTGATGATAAATGTTTACTATGAGTCTGTGTGCTCAGACTGTATAACTCTTGATGAATGAAGGTACGAATAATATTGTCCGAGTAGATTCCTTGACAAACAACTTTAGGCCGGTGCTACAAATATTACTAACTCATTTCATTTCATGTCTGTTGCTAGTTATAACATTGATTTTCAGTGAATCTGTGATACAGCACAAAACAAACACTTTATCAACATATAATGGTACAAATATTCATATTTGACAACTTATCAAAGGCCTCTAGAATATGAGACAATGTCAAATGTTACATTCCACTACAGTAATGGACCAAAGGATTTAGCAACTTAGATTTTACAGTTAATATGATTTTGACATAGCAGCAATTATTCTCCTTTTAACGAATAGAATAATTCATAAATTATCGGTATGTTATTATTGTTCGAATATTATCAGAGCAAGTTAGAATAGGCACTCACGCTTTTCGCCATAGAACACCACTTCAGCATTCAAAATACCAATGTCCATGATATCCTGTACATCTCCTTCATTACTTATATATTTCACTGGAATTCCCAGTCGCCATTCACGGTCGCATGGCTAAAGAAAAACGATGCTAGTACAAGGAAATATAATAATTTACATGTTGTTGAAAATTTATATAGCTGTTTTGCATAAGAACTTGGGAAAGTGGCGTTCAATTATTCAAGGAACTTGTATAAAAAGATATCCGAAAGATTTTTGCACTTGATTGAAGAACCGCTATTTTAGTGAAATGAAAGGGATTAAAACTTTACGATTCCACCGTCGTTGCACTTATGACGAACGACAAGTACAGGATCGATTGTACTCCATTCAGTCTCGTTACCATGCACATAAAAGTGTCCGCTTTGGTCTGTCACATTCGTTGCCATTATATCATCGGGGTCTAGTTCTAAATGAATGCTTTTGAAAAAATTAAAAAGTGAGGTATAAATCAGCAATGGTTCATAAAAAGTAATGCAATTTACTCTTATAATCTTAAAATATATTTCGCTCGAAAATATCGTTGAAGTCCTAAATTTATCTCGATAAATCTTATAGCTTTTCAAAAATTTTGAAACTTTCCGACTTTTAAAATTTTGAAAAACTTAAAAATTGACTTATGATTTCTCTCATTGTAAATATCCTACAAGATAGTATGAATTTTTGTAATATTTCTCTGCATTGATAAATTAGTCAGACAGTCGTGAAAAGTAGCTTATGAAAGTGTGCTTATGGGGATTTTGAAATGATTTTGCACAAGGCAATTACTGAAGCGACGAACTATCGTGATCGATGAGAATTATTTGATGATCCGATAACGGTCTGCCTTCACACAGCAGTATTCCCTGCACTGCGACACTCTGTACTCGGGATAGTAGAAACAAGGCATTAGCAATATTAGGCAATAGTATAAACAATATCCATTCCATGTTGCATCCTTGAATTTATGGAAACATGAGAAGCAAACAAACACTTAAATTTACAGCAAGAAACATAACTAATCATAGCTTTCCTCCTTAATTTTTCCACCAATTTTCAAAATCTCTCAAGGAAATCTATTAGCTTTCTTGGATAATATTTTAACGGAATACGAAAATTGAGGTAATCTTTCGTTGAATTTCTTTCTAATAGGATTTGGTGAGATGGCTCTCCCGAGCATTGCTACTGTCTAATTCAGAATTGTTCCATTTCTAGGCACAGGTTTTTATAGACTGAAAGGAAATTTGAATCCTTAGACAACTGAGAAAAGAACGCATGGAATGTTCTTTCGGTTGTAAGTTCCACCAACAGCCTCATATATTACGTAATATAATAATAGGTTTGTGCTTTTATTCATTAAGATTGCTTTTTTGATATAGGTGTTATCCATCATTTCAAATTATTTGCACTTTGTTACTCTTATTTTCATCCTCTAATTTTTTTTGTAATTTTTTTTCCGTTATCAAGTTTTTCATTTTCAACAACTGGTAGCTTTTTTTTTACTTTTTATTTTTGTTTCTGAATGTCCGTTCAACAAAAGTATTCATCTCAGTGATTTCATTTGCCAATCTGGTCCAACTTCACCACAGAAAAAGTGAAAGTTGATGAAATAGTTAATATTAGGAATCTACGAGACGTGCATGAACGACGAAGCAAATGGAAGGACTTGCCAAATTTAGATGTTATGACTGAGGTATTGAAGACACACCACATTTGGACTTTTTTATTTGCTCTAAGCTCGTTAAGCACTTTTTCTGATAGGGAGCGGAATTTTCCAAACAAATCCTGCTTTTTTTGGCATTAACCTTTTTGAAGTTGAGTTTTTGTCAAAATCTACTGGACATCCCGATCGAGCAGGATCATGAGTCGGGATGAAACCATTATTTTGGTTTTAGGTAAATCATTTCCGAAACGTACTTTTGGAATAAAATCCATAACTTGCGTGTTTATGCCAGCGTGCGTGGCATTAAAAGCAAGACGAAAGTCATAAGGAAATGTATAGCATAAATGAACGCTTTTACCAAGTGTCGAGTGGGATTTCCGGAACTGAAAGGACGAAGAAAAAACTAATAAGCTAAAATCAAGAAGTTGATCGAAAAAACAGGGAAAGAGAAAACGAAGCAATAAAAATTGCAATAAGAAGTTAGTGATAAGTAATACCGTACCAAGAAGTGGCATGTCAGTGAAAATGAGTGTAAGCTTATTTGATAATCCAGCAATTTAATCATCCGGAAACAATAACGACAGGATATTTCCCGAGCTATACCAAGAACCAAAAAATAAGAAGCAAAAGATGAGAAACTAAATGCTGATTTATGAATCTAATGAAAGGTTAAATGTAGAGGATTCAGTTGAACAGAAGAACACGCTAATCATCGATCGCAATCAAAGAAGGCTGGTGAGAGCGAAGATGGGGCAATCTTAGTCAGAAATAATAAATGAACAAGCAAAGAAACAGCCGGACGGTGATGTGAGTAAAGAGAATACTTTTCTTGAAACTGATTTATGAGAGCATTAAGGGAACAATTTCAAATACTTTCATCTATGATGTTGCTGCAGTTGAAACCCAAACTACCCAGCTATTTCCGTTTTACAGCTTTTACCGAAACAAATGTTACCAATTAGCATTGAGCTATAACAGTACTTTCAAACAAAAACATTGATGTTAGAAATATTTACCATTTTTGCTTTTGCCAAGCAAATAATTTAAGACACATGCGAATCCATAAACGTATGCATGTATACGTGTACGTGTACGTTTGTGCACTTGGATCATTTGTATAATGTTTTTATAAGCACATTTATAGGCCTTTACTACTAGCTTGGCTTTTTTGTTCCATATTCTTGTTTTGCAAAATTAAATTATTATTGTTCTTTTCAGTGTCTCTTCTGTGAATGAATTGGCAAATGTCAAACTGCATACAATAAATCATTGATCCTTCAAGAACAGAACAGGGAATACTGCCTGTTTGTCTTTCCGATGAGGTCGAAATCTAGCCCTCATAAGAATTTTTTTCCATCCAAATTTTTTCCCAACAAGAAAATCAATGGTTCATATGCTATTGATTTCTGTAAATAATGCTTGCTAATCGGAAGTCTTTGTTTTTGTCACGATATTGATTTGTCACGTACTTCTTTGTAATGATTTCTGATTATTCTTTGCCACAGATTTGGTACATACACATATGTTACCGCCGACGTGTTAGTACTTACCTCTTTCTATGGTGAAAACAAAAAAGTAATGTTCAAATTGAAGAAGGGACTGACAACCAATTGGTTGTCATGATTGTCTTTATTTATCATATTACTACCGTTCAATGAAAAACATCGGGAAGCCGATGGATGTTACTCATAACGACTGCGCTCCTTTGCTTCCATTAAGAGGTCATCTGGAGATTGAAGGAATGCAACAAGTTTGGAAATTGCAATATTTTCACGGTTAATACGGAAATAGTCCATCCCTCGAAATCCACGAATTTAATTACAGTTCTATGTAAAGTTATATTTTACCAGACATGGAAAGCATTCTGTGCTTTGTATGAACTCTGGTCGAATACTGGACATGAATCTGTCAAAAAAGGATTTTGCTAACGCATGAAACGTAGCGACATAATGGCAGTAATTCCTCCAGTAAGAAACAATAAGTACTCAAACCATTGTGGAACGCGTACATTTAAATACTAGCGTGGCTTGAAATTTTTGCTTTTGTAGAAGAATTCCTCGGGCATCAGTTTTTTTTTTATCAATTTTATTGGAACAAGGTAAATAAAACATGGAAGTTTGTTCATTACATGAGAGACTCTGAGATATTCCCTATTTTTACAGAATGGTCAAGCAACTCAACTCAATTCAGCAGTCATTATGAGAAATGCACTGATACTGCATCCCAAAACATCGACTGAGAATATATATCTGAGCTTTCAATATTCCAGCATTCTAAGGGTCGATTCTTCAATACTGTCAGCACCGCTATCTTGCTATACTTATACAATTTGCTTTGGACCAATTATCAACAAAACATATACGTACCCCCTGCTCACAATGTTGTTCTGCTGAATATCTATGATTCGCATCAGCGTCATAATGAGTGTTACGATGCAAAACATACAGTGACAAGATCTAAAGCAACAATGATAAGAATGAAATCTTATGGATAATCTTGCTTTTTTATTCCAAACTTCATGACAATAGTATAACCTTGGGTCTCAAACGAGCACCTCCATCCCACTCAATGGATTTCAGATTTAAATTTGATTCTGTATTACAGAAGGTTTTCCTATCCCTTCACATTTACCTTCAAATTAATAATCGATCTGTTACTGCCTACGATTGTAATTAGACTAAAACTATTGATACCACTGCGTGTGATTTCTAGTAATCAAAAAAAAACAGCCATCGTCATATAGTGTTGAACCGCATGGATTCCTTCACAATCATTCTTTTCCTGCAAATCCCCTTTTATATACTGAAATTGATATAAAAGTAATAGCAAGAAGTTTTTAACTACTGCTCACAGCTCACGAATTCCTATCAAATCTCATCATATTTTACCATTTCCATCCTGCCAATTTATGTGTTTAAAGACAGCTTCAAGATCAACACTCAGTGTATCGACATTGTAATCTCAGTTATACCTATCAACAAAGTACACTTAATTCATTGTTTTTAAGAAATGGGATATTGTAATTTCGCCACATTCCCTCTTATGCCTCACTGAAACCGTTTATATACCATTACTTCAAGCTTATCCATTGTCAAACTACGGGAGCATTCAAGTTAACAACGTTCGATCCTTCATTAGTTTGTTAATCTCCCACTAGAAATAAGTAGTTTATAATCTGGGTTTCTGATTACATTTATCAAGTTTACCAGTTTTCAAATGGCTCAGAAGTATGCAACTCAGAAATTCTCAAGAACTTTACCTCCATCCAAAACATCAGTTATTCAATCCGAGACAACTGTTAACTTCAACCTTGAATATATTAAAATTGCTTACAATATTTTTCTCTAGTATTATTCTCTAGTATTATTATAAGAGAAAAGAATGCAGGTAAGCAGAAAGTAATGACGAAGTCAAGAACAAAAATTTAAAAACGATAAAGCCGTAGCTATACAATGATGATAGTTGATGGGATTTGTAGTCAATAATTTTATGTACATAATCAAGCAGATAAAATGCATTTCCTTATAAATTATCAAGAAACGATAGCCTTGAACACAAAATCCACAATATTTCCCGTAAAAAAAGTTTGAAGTCCACTTTCAGTACTGCGACCTTTTCAAAGCTTAAAATTCATGCATTAACATTCTAGTAGTACACATTGAGCAGATGTTACAAGTGAAGGATGTTCCGGATGAATTTATGAAATGCGTAAGTACGATTGAGAACTTCCGGGAGAAATTTGTTCGTGACCAGTGAAGTAAGATAGTTACTACCTTATTTTCGTGTCTAAACATTAGTAGAGAGATAAAATACTACCGAAATGACCAGCAAAAAATAATCCTGTGTTGCCAGTTAATCTCGCGCAATGTAAGCTGACAGTGCACATCAATAATGAATTAATCGCGGACGCAATTTCCCTCTTCAACTCTGTTTCACATTAAAAAACTGCAAAAATCAGTGAAGCCTGCATAGGCTCAAAAAATCAGTGAAGCCTGCAAAGGAGAGAGCTAGACTGCAAGGTTTATTGCTACTTATATATGTTAAAAGATTATTCCAAACTTGAAAAATTTCTTTTCAAACTAGCTCTCCCTTACCTAAATTACCATTTAAGTTACAAGAACTGTTTTACTGGACGAGGAGTTTTGCTAAGAATATTGCAAAGGACCTTTTTCACGAGCCGCTAAGTCCTTCATTTTTATAATGCCGGTGTCAAAAAAAAAAAAAAATCCATACCAATTCAAATGAATTGAGCACTTAAGAACGATCATATAATTGGATTAAATTTCATGAAATCATGAAAAAGGAATATAAGGATATCAAGTTTTATCCATTGGTGTAGCTGGTACGGCTGAGAGGTCATCGAAATGGTGAGTAGAAAAAACAAATTACTCCATATTAATGACTCCGTATAATATGATTTCATGTGAAACACGTGTTTTTCCAATAAAAAGGCGCCAATAGTCACTTCACTTCTTTTTGACTGGTGCGCTTTTGTTAACCAGTGGCTGACCCATATCTTTACCACGCAACTTTACACCTAGCGCTCGTTCCATTTTTGCTAGAATCTGTAAAGAATAAGTGGAATCGACTTTTTTCTAATGAAAATATATAAAAAGTAAATTAGGAACTCAAAGTAATGGAAGACGAAACAAAAAAGACCATGGAGAGACAAATTAATGATTACCTGCTGATTAGGGACAGCTTTACCATTTTCATACTCCGCCACTACTTGCGGCTTTTCATTGATGTGCTGAAATGATCGAAGCCAATATATAAAAAATAAAAACTACAATTTAAAATGTCCCTTCAAGTCTGATTTAGAGCAAAAAAAAGTACAGTAGCCAGATCTTTCTGTGTCCATTCTTTAGCCTGTCGCGCCTGTTGCATCACCTTGCCAAGTGTCAGCGAAACACGCTCATGATGTAACTCCTCAGTTTCTTCATCCAATCTTCAATGAACACAAAGTTAACATTGATGACGTAGGATATAAAGATTTCGAGATTACAATTGGGAACGTATGCGAATGCAGTAACTTGGCTATCACTAACAGGTAATTTATGTTTATGCCAATTATTCCGCAAGGTGATCTCCCTACAATGATATGATTAGTTTTTGTGCGATTCTTTTTTTTTTTTTTAGTTTAATTATCACCAATAAAAAAACTATAACCTTGCAGTATTTTTTGTCGCATGATGTTGTCTATTACCACCAGCCATCATTTTCTTCGATGTCTCAATAGCCATTCCACGCCGTTGTGCTGCATTTAACTCCTGTAACATAAGAGAACTTGGATGTAACGTGAAAACTTATCCCAACAGAATCTGACTTTATGAACTAGTATCTAATTTGCAAGAGTCTAATGTGCATAATTTATTTGGAATACTCCTGTAATTTGTAGACGTTTTCATAGATTTGCAACAGTGAGTACTGTCTATGTCAATTCAAAACATCTAACACTAGTATCTTCCCAATACAGTGGTCGTAATGAGATCAACAATGAGAAAATAATAAACAGTAGCAAGGAAGCATAGTACGAAATCACTTACGATACATAACTTGACTTTAATATAAGAACAAACTTACTGCTGCTGTTCGTAATGTTCTTTGTGCTGGACCACGACGATGCAAAATTGTCACTGTGTCCGGATCAGTATCCGAACTGATCGTCCCCATTTTTGACATTTTCGAAATTTTAGCACAGTGATATCGAGCCTAAAAGCATGAAAGAAAGAATGATCTAAGTAACTGATTTCACGGATCACGGATATCAGAACGATTACGTCGTTAACATCACCACCGAAAATTGAAGAATTGTATATCGCGGCGTATACTTATTCATATATAACACGCAACAATAGCTTTAAAAAACAATGCAAGGCTGCGATGCACTAAGCCACAACTGGAAAGTTCAGAATGCAGAGCGTACGATGATATCGAATGCGGATTTTCCAGACTAACCCCAAGACTGTGATGACAGGCAGAACCACCACACGGCAATGTCGAATTAATCCAATTCCACGCCTATTTCCTACAATTGCGGCCCGCAATCTACAAATCGCACGTCTCTCAAGCATGCCTCAATAACAGTAGTTCAATTAATTCGACACTAGCCACAACATCCTCCTTAGGGTTGGAGGAGTTCGAAGTTGACGTGATCTTTGTAGTTCGGAAATTAACCAGAAGCTACGCAGAATGAACCAGATGTTGCGAAGTCTTTTGCTGAAAATGAGTCTCGAAACGTTTGCTGGCCTTTTATTATGAATACCAAAATGTCCGTTGCCTTCAATGCAAAACTGGTTTAGCAGATGTTTCTGTTCATTAGCAATCATGGAAACTGATAGATGCACAGAACCCCATGGTACCATAAGCTAAGTCAGCAGGACAATTATTACATCTAAATGGAAAATACGTGAAAAAAGTTGACAACAATGATTTTTCCGTTTTTTTTTCAACTTCCCTATGATTCAAAAAGAAACATTAAACAACTGTATAATGTTGCATGCAGTAAAGCTGTCATCAATCCAAGACAAAGGTGGTACAATTTGAATGCAAAAGGAATAAAAAATGAGACGCAATTCATCTAGTTAAAAATGGAGTTAGTACACAACAACAGGAAACGGCAAGAAGTATATAATGATAGGAAAAATACACAGCTTGTAACCTGCACATATGAAAAACATGAGAACTGCTTGTAAATATGGGAACTGCGCACAATATAAGAATTGCTTATACAGTTGAGCACATATTTATAGGCATATAAATATCATAATTTTCGAGAAAATTGACAAATTGACAACATAGAGAAAAATACATGTTATAACATTTCATTTTGCACTTAAATCACATAAATTAAAAGACTGTAACTGACAAAGTTGAGGAAAACCTAAATTTCGAGTCAATATGCTTTCAAATTTGCCGGAAACTTCAAACAATGTTTGACTGGAAATTGAAGGTTCCAACGTGAAGCCAAAATTTTAAAAATATCTGAATTAAGGCAATACTTGTGCTTGTTTGAACTTCAGTTATTATTTTTGAGGTGGGACAAAGAGGGAGTCCAAATGAGAGAATAATAAATATAAATTCGCAGCATTTTAATGAAGCAAAAACCTTTGCGGAGATCAGCAAATAACTATCAAACTTGTAAGACAGATTAACTAACTGATTATCAGTTACCTATTAAACACAGTTTCACTTTACGATTTGCTCAACAGAACAGCACTTACGACACTGGTGTATATCTTTTCTGCTAATGTATCCTTGATAAATCTTCGACAAGCTTTAATACATCTTCTGCCGTTGCATCCACTAGTTCCGTAGTTTCGGATGAAGGTACTGGAAGTAATGTGATTACTCGAATGACTGAATAAAATATCAATTTATTTGAATGAAATAAATACTTGAAAGATTAAAAAACATTGAATGGATAGTTATAAAACATTGAATTAAAATATAGACTATTTAGTTCAATCGCATAAAAGGTTAATGCCATTGGGAATGCTGAAATTCAAAAGACCAAAGCAGGTGAGATATTACTTCCTGCTAATCAAGCATTATGAAGATTTATCGTCACCGTCCCTAGACCTATATTTTTAGTTTTTTTTGGATAGCTTGCAATGAAAAGAAAGTGATCAAAAATACAAGATAGCATAATTTGCAGCTCAGAGTTATCACTGAATGCAAAAAAACCAAGTGTAGATCGGGAATACACCTTGAGATAACTCAACCTACTTCAAAGCAACTTAATTATAGCAACTACAGAGTCGTAGTTATCGAAATCATTTATTCAGTTAATGTATTTCTCATGTATTTCTCACTACGTTTAATTGTATCATATTCACTGTTTCTTTCTTCCTCTCTATCTTTTTGAGTGAATTAACCCTCTTAAAAAGCAATTCTGAACTAGTGCTTATTTTCAAAAATACTCAGCTTCAGCATATGTATGAATTGCCGTCATAAACTTATTGCCATGCTAAAATACTTTCAACTTTTCAGAAATACTCTAACCTAAATGCTTTTTAATTTGATAGATTTGAGCCAATTGCACTTCCCGCAAGCAGAAGAATCACAGAGAATTATGTCAGGTCCCAGTTGAAAGTTCAAAGAAAAATAATGACCAGGGCATTTTTATTTTTGAAAAAATTATTGTCATAATACAAGCGAGACTTTCTTTCAGACAACGTTGGAAGGATGCATTCGTGGAAAATTAAAATATCTATACGAAAACTCCTGTGTTTAGAAAAAAAAGTCCCGAAGCTGACGAAAATTGTGGAATGAACAAATAAACATGGACTTTATCTGCAAACGGAAATAAAAATTACGAAAAATAATGCATCCTTACTGTTCAATAACGGCATTTTAAGTCCGTTAACGATCTGTCCCACCGAATCTTTGCCCATATCCAAAAGGCTCTCGATTAGATCGCCATCGATGAAACCATTTGGAACCTCGCTTCGTTTCTCTGTTTCAAATGTTCTATATTGTGTGTGGGAAATTCGCATACAATTTTCTGTATAATCAGCCAAACGTTTCTGAACGTCGTGTAGGAATCTGAAATGCAGAAATCAAGATCCACTTCTATCTCCCAATCACAGAATCAAAAGGTAGAATTTCGGAAATTAAGACTGTCATAAATTTTCCCAGGCTTTTTAAACTAATCAGAATAAACTTACGTGTAAAGCACTGGCGGCATTTGAACGATAACTCCTATACCACCATCTGAAGTACCATACAAAATCGAGGAATGATACAGCGGCGCCACATCAACTTGTGTGGCAGTTAAAGATCCATGGCAGAATACATTAACCATTTCTCCCAGGTAAAATAACCCTAATTCCTAAAAGAATGCCTTCCAATATATTTTGTAAAATCACTTAGAGTGCGAAATTTCCGAAAGGAAAATCTGACTGTCATCAAATATTATCTCCATTTGGATACAATATACCCGAATCAGGAATGAAAACAATAATTACTTGTAATCTTGTCCCTTCTTCTTTGAACACTGTGAATGAGTCCTTGACTACTGTAAATAAGTTATACGAGTTTTCGGCACCCAAAAAGCTGTCAGAATCAATTATCTCACAAGCGGACATCCAATTTGTCATGAAATCTCTTAAAATCATGAATAAAATAATTTACGATCCCACTCCAAAACCTTCAAATTTAAGAAACCTAGTAAAATCACATGTCGACAGAAAAGAAACTATTACATATATTACGTTTTAAAAATATGATATGAGTCAGACAGATGAAAGAACCAGAACTCTTTGCTTATTCTAAATATGATGCATAAAAGTAAGACTAGAAAAATCAAGAAAATAGCAACGATCAAATGAACTCCTTACCTAGCCACTTTTTCAAACGTTGATTCCACTGATTTATAGGAAAGAAGCGAAAGAGACCGCATCAAATCGCCCACCAAAATTAAGTCGTTCTTCGTCTTTAAATATAATGCGGTAACATTATCAAAATCTGAACATTCCAACCGTAGTTCTTTGTCCGCAGTCCATTCAAATAACCGAACACAACTATTGACTGCAACTACCAGTTTCCCTGCAATGTCTTGGTTTTCGTATACAATAACTTCAACATGATCATTTCTTACAAAACCCTTTTCATCTTTTTCAATTAATCAGGACGTCAGACATGGCAAAAAATGTCCTTTCTTTTTTCATCTTCAAATCTTCGAATTTCCAATTTCAAATGCTGAATAAGAAATGAGATGTAATGTTTCCAAGGACTGATTTTACACACCATCCATAGACTGAATCGAATAAGCGGCTCCCTTAATCTCTTTTTCATACACCAAACGCATACGTTCTGGGCCCTCTGACGCTTGAAACATCATGATACGGCCCTGTAATCACAAGTTGATTTGAGGAACTGGCTAAATTCACTTGGATAACCAGAAATTAGAGTCTAGGCAGATGATAACCAGGATGGATAAGCTGGTGATTGTGTAACCAACCATTTTGGATTCCGTTTCATCAGACATGATAACTGCAGTGCCTACAACGAAGTACGGTTGGCTATCATTTCCGAGTTGACAAGAAGCCAGTGACATTGCCATTTCACTGCCTTCAAGCTCATGAGAATGTAATATTTCAAATGTATTGGAATCCAGCAACAAAATTGAACTGACCTGTAACCTCGATGCATTTATAGCAATATGCGAACAACAGAATTAAAAAGTATATGCTTGCTACAAATTAGTGTATTTTATAAAAATTTCAAAACGAAATATCTGAGACCTAAATTCATGGTTCCCAACCAATTTTAATGACTGTTTTATGGTGATTCAATGGATGCACTACGGAAAACAAGCCATAATTAATTGGCTCTTAATTTGACAGAATTGCTCACTTCCATTTCTTCAGCCAAACATTCCGGAGTAGGCTCTCGCCTCATGGAACTCAGCCGACTACTTGATGTTTCCATTGCATTTTTTGATGCACATTGGCCAAAATGATGTTTTCCCATGGCGTCCACAAACTGCAGGAAAATGAAGTATTAGCTAAACATTTCCATTATGATATACTAAGCACCGACTCTCCATGATCAAGTAGAAGTGGTTGCGTCGATCTTTCCATTGGAATGTTGAAAGGAAACACATATACACTACGTAAAGAAAAAAAAAAAACAAAATAACCTCTAATCGTTCAACAGTTACAGCAATCGTATTTGTTTCTGGCTGGTAGGCAATTCGAGAAGGACTTTCCCCCAGCGGAACTGTTCTGATGTGAAGTTTCTGGATATCATCGATTCTACCTGGAAAAAATTGGAGATTTCCTGAACATCACTAATTTTACTTAAGAAAAAAAGAACAAACTAGAAATCAACATAAAATTCGCCAAAAAGGTCTCGCAATCTAAAAAAGAAGGACTGGTACTTGCAGTATATCAAGTGTTATAAGCGATATAATTTGATAATCAAGACTAACCGATAACCAACGAATTCCCGTCAGTGAGTACCAAAGCATCTGGATAAGCTTCTGCATAAAGTGGTGTCATCGTCGAAACCATTCTGAGGTTTACATTAGAAAATAAGAGTTTCTGATTCGAAGAATAAATGACTGCTGGACGATCACTGCACACAAAGATATTATGAACTGAAGAACACCGGGACCGAAATTTACGCAAATGTATTGGCTGTGTCCCAAGAGTTGCTTTTTTTGGATCCAGAAGAGCACCTAAAGTCATATATATTAACAAGAACTGAATCTTATTTTTGCATGGGAAAATGAACCCAGTACTCATATCGTTTGAAAAATGATACTTTGATAACAGAAAGATATGTATGGCCTACACTGAAACATGAAACCATTTTGTGTTAATCTAGAATGAAAATCACACGAAAAATGAGTATACTAACAGCTGGACCAGCGATTGGAAACAGAATTAAAGATAAATACTTCAAGTAATTCCAGGCTAACCAGTTTTCATATCAATCTGAAAATAATGCACTGTTCCATCTCCAAGCGCCACTAGCAAATAAACGTGTCCTTCCATCGGACTCAACATAATGGACCGAGAAAGCATATCACCAGGTATTTTTTCCCGAACTACTTCCATCAACTGAGGCAAAGTACGTAACGCAACCGAAAGATCAGTCCAATAGCCAACAGCACAAATTTCGGAACGTAGTGTTTCGTTTCCTCAAAATGACGAAATTGCAACCATTCCAGACTAATCCCAATATCAATAAAGACCAATTCCTACATCATAATAGGATTGTACATGAAAAACAATCATCTATTCTCCTGATCCATGTATAATAAGCTGGCAGAAATCAAAAAAAGAATGATTTGCGAATTAAGATTTATAACTGAGTAACAGAGTGTAGATTTCAGAATCTAGTATTGAAGAACTTCTAGCCTCTATTTCACATACTTCTCATCTTTCAAATACTACTGAAAAGTTTATCATAAATAATGAACAATTTACCAATAGGAGTGATGTCAATACAAGAAATTTCAAATTCGCATTCCAATTCGCTGATTAATTTAAAACCAGCAGAATCTGCTTCCAGATATATCAGAAGAGCTCCACAGGCTATCACCAACTGACCTACAACAGGCTAAGAATTCCTATATAATTTAAACTGACCTATTCTATATCCCATACCAATACACACAACTCTAAGGTTTAGGAAAATGAAAAATTCAAGCTAAAAATTAAACATGACTACAACTTGATCCACTTGTTAAATGTTAGCTACAAATTTACATATAAATCCTTAACGGTACCATTTATTTTCCTTTTTGTTTAATAAAATGCAAAATTTTCTCTTTTTGCTCTATCCTTCTCAACGAGGTAAATCAGCCAGTTTACATCATGGTGAAAGACGTAAGATCAATAACAAATTCATGCCAGTTATTTCATTGACAGCAACAAGCGTGATCCATTTGGAAGCTTTCCATATTTGAATATTATCACCATCGATAAGAATTACTTCTCCATGTGTTACTTGCAAAATTGTTGTACTTTGGAATAGACAGCCTGCCCAAAGGGTTGCGCCATCAACTACGAAACCTGCAATTAAAAACAAGTGGTTAAACCTGAAAATAAACGAATGGAACTAAATAATGAATTCCAAAACCTGAGTTGATGAAATTTATGGTAGCTGAAACGTAAAATATAACCAAATTTACTAATATCACGCTGGAAAAATAATCTACAATGACGACATTAGTACTGTAACCATCAAATGAAGTATAACTAATGCGAAATTAGCTACCTGTTATCTGTGTGTCTTCTAACTCTTCGCCATTAATCAACAGAACATGTGTATCGCTATCAAAACTCAGAATTAGATAATCATCAAACTCATGGTCACGTGTACGAAGGGTAAACATGTTTTTGATGCCCTTTAGCTCTACAGAGGCCAATTCTTCGATCCCAATTCCATTCCTAATAATACGAATAGTACCATCCTGAAAAACATATTACTGAGGATTTGATAATTTACTCAATTAGTTTACGTACTGGTCATGGATTTTTTTTTATTAAAAGCAAACTTACTTTGTAAGCTCCAGAACATGTTAAGATTTGTTGTTGTCCATTACACCGCATTACTGTCATATCTCTTATTGGTGCCAGATTCGTGTAACTGTCTAATAAGGATATGTAGCCGGTGCCATCAGCTCGCGGTTCTAAACCAAAAAAGGAAAAGAATTTAATTAAGAAAACCATGAAAGTTTTAATAAATATAAGGAAAAACGGAATCAAATGAATTGGAATATCTTAAAAATCGGAGAGTATCTTTTATTGCACTTAAATTAAGCATATCGTATTTCCGATGTAAGCAGTTATTTTTCTGGATGATTTTTGACTCTTACTACGACAAATAAAATAATTTTTTAATACAGTTATAGTTACTTACATTTTCAAAACAAGAATTGGGGCACATTCTATTATTACCTGCACCCAGAAATTTTCGTACAAAATTCCCAAGAACTGGAGAAATTACTTGGTTTACTGCATGCAAAATACTTGTCCTATCAAAAAAGCGGACCTGTACTGAGACGTATCAGCTGACTGTCACCAAAACGTGAACCAATGAAACATACCCCATTATCCAAATAACACATGCACTCTGCTATACAAGTGTTCCCTAAGCTTTCGACCTAAATAGAAGAATTACAGATGGTAACGAACACAGTTCAGACATTAAAAAATAAAACCATGCATATCCCGTTACTACAGCCTTTACTTGAGTTAATAACTCTTTTAATTGAGGTGAATGCAAAAAAAAAAGACAAGAGTTTGCCATATTTACTGAGACTTCAAATCTCATTGTGAAATGATGTCTTAGATCACTGAAATTTCCTCTGAATCATAAAAGTATATTAGGCTTCAGTATGGCGGGTCACTTCCAGTAGGTAATTCCGAACTTAAACTTGCGACTTCTTCAATTCAACCATACTTAAATAGCAGGAGCAGTTGCACAGTGGGAGATGCACTCTATAATAAACGAAAAATATGCAGTAATAAGTCGTTTGCTCAGGAATGCTTAAATAAATCCAAACCTTCATATCCTTCACACTCACAGTTGAGCTCTCATCTTGTTCCTGACCTTTGCCGAATTCCAACAATAACATATACAAATTGCCAGCTAAATCAGCCAATAAATACCGCTGTCCATCACGATCTACTGGAGCATAACAATTCGGATGAGTATTGTGAAGTCTTGATCCAGGTACTCCTGCATAACGCAAGGCATCATCGCCACCTAAAAGAATGCAATTTACAGTGAGTTAAATGTGTTTTTTGCAAAAATCATTAGAAGTTTTAAAAACATACTGTTATGTTCCTGCCAAAAGCTTATGAATAAGTAAATCTAATGATTAAACAGAAAAGAAGTGGGAAACGAAAGGAGATAAAAGAAGGTGAAGAAGGGACAGGCAATAAGGCTATTATCATCCAACAATACAAGACACCTTCGGCATGAATTGTAGGCAGTTCCAGATCGACATTTTGATCCCATTGTTTGACTGAGACAGTGTTACTTTTATTGTCGTTGCTATACAAACGTGAACGATGATGATCTTATCAAATAATTAAACGAAAGTTGAACCGTACAGCCCGAATCAGAAAAATACATAACGAACGCCGTTAATCTAATGCAGTTATGAACAATAATGGGACAGCCAATGGCCTGGATATTAATTACTAGTGTAAATATTAGATGGTAATTTACGTACAATCGCCCATATTTCACGAGCGTATATTTAATTATTACCAAACTGTCATACTGCAGAGGGTTTTCCTCATGGATATGTGATTGTAATTCAGAACATACTTGAAAATATGGCAAAACTGCGTTTGTGAGTTTGAACTACATCCAACATGGAAGAAAAACTCACCTTTATGATAGGAAATAGCGTCTGGACCTGCAATGAGACATCCACCTGCAGGTTCTGGAACACCAATCACCATACTCGCTTCACCTTCGAGATTATCGTGTTTCCAAAGAGGTGAGCTGAGCTCTTTATCTTCAATATTAAGAGTAACTACCTTTATATGGCGTCCATTATCGTCCTGGTATATGTAGGCAAGTGTTGGGCGGTCTGAAAATATACTTCCAGGCGTTCTTTAGTATTCCGAACTTTATTTTTGAGGTATTATGTCGCTTTCTCAAATGACCCGCTAAAGATGTTGCATTTAATCGCCGGATTATATCAATGAAAACTTCTGTGCAAAAAAAACACCAGTGCTACAGAAATCTCTCCAGAATTCGATAATATCCGCGAAAAAATAATGATTACCAGGATCTGACATAAATGTTATATCAATGATGTATAAATCATCACATCTAACGTTGAAACCACGTAGGTCTTTTCCTTCATTCCATTGCACTACTTTCAAAAGGCCATCGTATAAACGAAATACCATCAACTACAAGAAATATGAATAATAAAGTTGTCGCTCCATTATGCGCAAGAAATCTGTCGCCTCATGCAATTAAAAGAGAATTCATTTTTGCAACTAAAAAATTCCAAACGTATCGTCAAAAACTGACGACTAAACACAACTAACAAATATCTTACCCCTGATGAATGAACAGTTGCTATCATTCCTGTTTCGGATGGTCGTCCAACTCGATCCACAATGTGTCCCGAAGCTCGTGTACGTAACTCGCTCGTTGGTGTCCAACGGATTATAGCCAAGTGGTACTTTGCTGTCAGGATCAGCAAACTATCCACATCCTACAATTTATCCAATTTTTCTATCCAACTTTCTCCAACTTTTCTATCTTTTCCAGTTGTAATCTGATAAAATGAAAAGTGGCCGCTTTCTTTGCTTGATGGACTTGAGTGGTGATATACCAATAATTCAAACTTAGCATTAATAAACAAATGCAGTAACGGATTGAATTTTATTGGAATGAACGCTTTCATTAGAGCAAGTGCAAAACAGAAATAGAAAAATGAAAACAAGTCAATAAATCTGCCCCCTTTTTATCCTTTTTAGTACTTCATTATAGAAGCAGATATGTTAGAGTACCGCTTGTGATACCAATAAGTGATCCTCCTGGACCAAGATCATACAGATAATATAGAAAATAAAAAACCATACCTCACCCGGCGCCCTAAACAGTTTTATTGTTGCGATGCGTCCGAACACTGGACATTCTCTGTGTGGTTTCAGTCCTTCAGGTGTGACCAAAAACAGTTCCACGCGATTAGTTTTCGCTAGCACTAAATTTAGTTCCGTAGGAACAATGAAACTACCAACCAAAGCATGGGTTACCACTGTTGGTTTGTAAGCTGTTACAATGTAGTTGAGGGCCATTTCGAGACTCCCTAAAATTTCAGTTG